>NC_090769.1:28645478-28647978 GCF_036898095.1 Palaemon carinicauda
AGATATGAGACAATTGCAAAAAAAAAAAAAAAAAAAAAAATAGTATTACCTGAAAGAATTGAAGAGAGATTAACATTGCAAAAAAAAAAATTAAAATACAAAAGCAAGATATGAGACAATTGCAAAAAAAAAAAAAAATAGTATTACCTGAAAGAATTGAAGAGAGATTAACATTGCAAAAAAAAAAAATTAAAATACAAAAGCAAGATATGAGACAATTGCCTAAAAAAAAAAAAAAAAAAATTAAAGTGAATTAATACTAAAATTCGAAGATTTTTTAAAGGTTAAAAAGAAAAACCACTATTGACAAGAGCTACACTGATCCAGTATTCAGGAAGCGTCTCTGCCATTAAATGCAAATCTCAGATTGACATTAAGATATCTCCCCGGTTCCTCACCCGACCTCATGTACGTCCACACTACCTCCCCTCCCCACCCCCCCCACCCCCTACCACCCCCACCTATGGCCTAACATTACCCTCTCAGAACCGGGACTCTGTTCCCTCCTGCGCGTCAGTGGTGTTTAAATATCTTTAGTATTCTAATCAAAGTTTAATTTTTTTACTTGTTCCTTTGTAGGGGATTGGTGAAAAACATCGAATATTTTTACTTTTAATTCAGCAGTGTATTTTTACTGAGTCGTTTTTTCAATGAAAAGAATTAAAGTAGACTTTTCATCTATGGATCAAAATATCTATTTATTTATTTACCTATATATATGTTAGATTATCTGTATGTGTGAAAATATCTATTTTATCATCTCCAACTCACAGTATACTAGTGTATGCATTTTACATATGCATGCAGCAGTTTACTCCTTTTTTCTTATTCATAAATTTTCCTCCCCTATCTCTGTATCTGAACGTAAGCATAGTCGCACACGAACAGGCAGAGCTCCGAATGATGGGTTTGATTATACTCGCAATCTAACTAGAGCATATTTCATGTTCTCTGACCTTCCTCTTCGCTGGCGTATACTTAATGCAAATATTGGGCCCTGGGATATATATAAGTCTGGTATAGATATCTAATTTTGTCTTTAATTTTAACAAAGAATGAAATTTCACTGCTAATGCGTTTCTAAAGTAGGAAACTTCTTTACCTTACTGCGGACGCATTCATTAACGAAAGAAACTTGTTTATATCTCTACTACTGCCTCATTTACTAAGGACACTTCTATACTACAGACTCAATTACTAAAGGAGGAAACATCACTTTATCTGTTGTATTCGTCATGGAAGGAAACTACTGTTTTTGACCCATTTATCAATGGTCTATAGAATATTCTATAGACCTTGCATTTACCGAGGTGGGAAACTTCACTGCTGCAGACGTGTTAACAAATGTAGGAAACTGCTCTGTTGGCACCTGAGCACTATAATGTTCATCCTCTTAAGAAGATTATCTGAATCTGATTGAGTATAAATGCTGGAGCAAATACCGTAGACTTATATTAGTTTGTAAATACCATGTATATCATGTAAACTAATTAGTCCCAGTGATACGAATATTGATGAAAATAACTGGTAGAAGTATAGGCATAAGAGTAAGCAGATTCGTTTATCTGGTAGCTTGTGTATACTATAAAGGATATGATGGATTTCTGGCATACTCTTGTGCAGGCAACTGGAGCAGCCAGTTGCGGAAACTTTCAGCATAAATTCTTCAGATTTTCATTATCATTATTATTATTATTATTATTATTATTATTATTATTATTATTATTATTATTACTACTACTACTTGCTAATCTACAACCCTAGTTGGAAAAGCAGAATGCTGTAAGACCAGGGACCCCAACAGAGAAAATAAGCCAGTAAGGAAAGGAAACAAGGAAAAATAAAATATTTTAAGAACAGTAACATTAAAATAAATATTTCCTGTATAAGCAATAAAATCTTTAACAAAACAAGAGGAAGAACAATTAGATAGAACAGTGTGCCCGAGTGTACCCTCAAGCAAGACAACTCTAACCCAAAACTATGGCACTACCCAAGACTAGAGAACAATGGTTTGATTTTGGAGTGTCCTTCTTAGAAGACCTGCTTACCATAGCTAAAGAGTCTCTTTTACCCTTACCAAGAGGGAAGTAGCCACATATAACAGTAACAGTTTCCTCGTCCTTCTTAGGGACCATCCCTTGTCAGTGAAAACGGTCGAATATATTTATCTTTTCCATAACATGGAGTGATTTGAAAGAACTGGGACTACAGTGGTCAGAGCCATATTCCTACTCTTAATAGTGAACCATGGATGAACCCCTATGAGATAAACATACAGGACATTATCCAATTCATACTCATATAGAAGTTACAAAGGCATGTAACATTGTACAGTTATATTTGGAAATATATATATATATATATATATATATATAAATATATATATATATATATATATATATATATATATATATATATATATATATATATATATGTCAATATCACTGCCACCCTTTAAGTGCAACCCTATACTCTATTGTATTGTGAATATACATAC
>NC_090769.1:28652978-28657978 GCF_036898095.1 Palaemon carinicauda
ATTGGTGTAGCCACGTGTTTTAAATCCCCCCCCCCCCTTTTTTTCGGGATTACATTGGTTAAACGATGGAATTACACTTGGATATAAAGGATATGGTGGTGAAAATTCAGGATACAAAAATGTTATTGGATACTCCGAATTTAATTAACAATTATGGATAAATAAAAACTTTAAGAGTCTTTGAACTTTAAGAGTGTTTGATATGAAAATATTTGTTGAGATTAGTTTTTACATGCATAGATGATTTTTCACAAGCGTTCACCGAATTTCACGATCGATCTCACGATTCAAACCTTACAAGGGAATTGAAGTCGGTTCTTCGGGAACCTTCTCTCCTGTCCAAAGCAGACTAAATTATGAGGCTTACTCGTCCCCTCAGACAATCTAGATTTGTAAGCTGCGTTGATCTCGGATTCGATTCCCTTTAGAGTGGCGCCTCTCTCTGTGACAAGGTGTGGTCTCGATTCTCTAGCGTTTTCTCTGCAATGAAGTAGTTTCTGTGCTCCCATCAAGGTCGTTTCTCTTCTTCCTCCGACGAAGTTCACGATTTATTATTATTATTATCATTTTTATTATTATTATTATTATTATTATTATTATTATTATTATTATTATTATTATTATTATTATTATTACTACTACTTGCTAAGCTACAACCCCAGTTGGAAAAGCAGGATGTCATAAGCCCAGGGGCCCCAACAGGGAAAACAGCCCAGTGAGGAAAGGAAAAAAGGAAAAAAATAATATTTTAAGAACAGTAACAACATTAAAATAAATATTTCCCATATAAATTATAAAAACTTCAACAAAACAAGAGGAGGGGAAGTTAGAGAGAATGATATGCCTGAGAGTACCATCAAGCAAGAGAACTCTAACCCAAAATAGTGGAAGACCATGGTACAGAGTCTATGGCACTACCCAAGACTAGAGAGTAATGGTTTGATTTTCGAGTGTCCTTCTAGAAGAGCTGCTCACCATAGCTAAAGAGTCTCTTTTATCCTTACCAAGAGGAAAGTGGCCACTGAACAATTACAGTGTAGTAGTTAACCCATTGGGGTAAGAAGAATTGCATGGTAATCTCAGTGTTGTAAGCTGTATGAGGACAGAGGAGAATCTGTAAAGAATATGCCAGACTATTCGGTGTATGGGTAGGCAAAGGTAAAGCTAACCGTAACCAGAGAGAAGGATCCAATGTAGTACTGTCTGGCCAGTCAAAGGACCCCATTACTCTCTAGCAGTAATATCTCAACGGGTTGCAACAGGGTCGGTGATGACTTTTCCCGACTGGTCTCGCTTGTGCAATGCAGCTTAAAATTTGAGACTTACTCATTTCCTCAAAATATCTAAACTTGCGAACAACGTTGATCCCCGATTATCGCTTCTCTGGAAGGGTATCACTGCTCACAATAGCTTGTTGTCCCGTGCTCTAACATTCTGTGTGCAGTGTAGTATCTTCTGCACTTCCATCCACGGTATCCATGCCTTTCCACTTCTAAATACTGTCCTGGGGATGTTGACAATTAATAAGATATCTTAGTTGCATCTGAAAATCGAAGACAACATCCCTCCGGAAGAGAAACTGCCTGGATAGCCCAGATGCAGAGAAAATGTTGGGCCATCAAGACCAGGTTTTGTCTCAGGTTAAACACTGCTGTAAAGGGAATCGAATCCGAGATCAACGCAGCTTACAAATCTAGATTTTCTGAAGGTGACTAAGCCTCACAATTTAGTCTGTTTTAGACAGACTAAATAACGTTCTTGAATAACAGACGTCAATCCTGTTGCAAGATTTGAATTGTGAGGTTCGTCGAAGAGGGGAAAAGCTTGTGAAATCTGTCATGAAATTCGGTGAAGCCTTGTGGAGAATCATTTATGTATTTTAAAGTCAATCATGAAATAAAACAAATTTCAAAGAATCGTAAATTCTTCATTTACCAATAATTGTTGATTAATTTTGTGGCATCTAAATATTTTTGTATTTTAATTTTCCTGACCAAAGCCTGATTTTTGAAGTGTAATTACATCGTTTATCATTTTATACAGACACACACACACACACACACACATATATAATATATATATATATATATATATAAATATTTATATATATATATATAAATAAATATATATATATATATATATATATATATATATATAAATATATATAATATATATATATATATATATATATATATATATATATATATATATATATATGTTATATTATATTATATTATATCCAGTGTACAAAATCTATAGAATCGAGTATGTCAATATAGCAATAATAATTTAATTAACTTCATTAATAGTAAAAGTATCTATATGAACTGATTCCTTAATTTTGTGTAAAAGAACTGAATTGTTACTATATAAAACGAACCAAATACTCGACAGTTATAACACCCTCTCACCTTTTGTTTATCTAGATCCGTATACCATTAAAATCAGCATAAAAGAATATATTTGTGCGTCCTTTTTTAATGCATTTTTTGATAACATCGATTAGAGAATGTTGATAGTTATGCATACGTGATGTGGTTGACGTTCTAATGATGAGAATAATTTATTTATAGTGCGAGGTGGATTTTATTTTCTTTATAGTTTTAGCGTGAATTTGCCTGTGACTTGTCTATTTTTTTTTTTGAGCCACCCCAATTAAGCCTTAACGACTTGTTAAATTTTGCGTAAATATTCAAAGAAAATCTATGAAATGAATGAATTTGATGAATTCAATAATCTCTATTTTAAAGCCAACATTAAAAAAGTTATCATTTTTAAAGGAAGAATTCTCTGCCATTGGACAAAAATAAATAAAATTCTGCCTATTGGTGGCAAGTGACATTTCAAAGCAAAGGTGTTCGCTCATGCTACATTCCTTTCGGATGGACCCTGCCATGTTATTGCTCCTAACATGTTCCCAGTGTATGTTGGTTAAGGCCAGAACTAAAGAACAAGTCTGTTGGTTAACTTTTTTTCTCCACTTTTTATCTTTTTTTAATCTTTTTGTTGTTTTATTTTAAGCAACTGGCTATCCTTTGATGAATCTAGCCAATGAATCCTCTATGGATTTGGTCAGTCAATGAAATAAAATCTCAAGATAGAGACGACTGGCGAAATCTAACCGAGGCCCTTTGCGTCAATAGGCGTAGGAGGAGATGGTGATGATGATGATGTTTAATAATGACTACAGAAATTCATTTCATGAATATTACAAAAGTTCTTTACTCCTTCGTTAGTTTATTGATGAATAAGTTTATCTTTTAACAAAATACAAAACGTAAATACATATCCTTAACCAGACACTATAGGACTGAGGCCGAGCATGTAAATCAAGTAGCTGGAAATGCAGAGAATTGGGTTAGGGCAGAGACAAGCAATTAAACAACTTCATTGGACGATGTAACTTTGATGAGAATGGGCGCGCCCCTCAAGAACTGCAACATGCAGAGGTGGTCACAGAAATTGCTAATTAAAGAACAAGTCAAAATTCAAGGGCGAAAATCAAAATTAGTGGTGATGTAAAAGGAAAGTCTGTTAGAAGACACACACACACACACACACACCACACACACACACACACACACACACACCTCGCCTTCAGGAAATTCTCTCAGACGTTTCCGACCTGATTACAGGGCGGCTGTCAAGTAGATTCTAATATTAAATCAACATAAAAATAAGGAAATAACCAAAAAAAAAAAAAAAATGAAAATTATGCTCTGGGATAATCACTACGTTGTCTTATTTCAAGGTCGAGTGGATATAAATGTTCTTTCATTTAACAACACCGACACTGTTATCTCCTCCTTATCTTCTGCATCAAGCAATTTGCTTATGTGGGTGCAAAATACCACCAGCGGGCTCGCTTTCTATTTGTTTGCTAATGGGAGGCAATATAGACCTCTGGGACTTCTCATTATTTACGCCAACTGGGTATGAACGTACTCGAGTTTAGGGTCTCACACGCAATGTGTATTATTATGTCTGCTAGGCTAAAATTGGTAACCACAAGTCAAGTATACTGTAATATGCACTACAGGTAGATTGATGCGCGTATATGCTTCAAATTATGCTGCCTCTCTTCTTGAAATCTTAATTTATTAAGCACTTATTTGTTGACTTGAATGAAGTTTATGTGTGGAGTTCACAGGAGAATAACCTTTCTATGTTAAAGGAAATATGAAGAATATTTTATTATTAATATCCCCTGGGCATTGTTGACATTTGATGCCACAATAAAGAAACAAATAAGCTAGAAAACTTATATAACATTTATACAATATGTTTAACTGTTTCTTCAACTTAGAGATTACTGCGAAATACTCTTTTTTTCAGTTGAAACAAAGAAAAATATACCTAAATTGACGCAAACTAACGCTTCAATTACTGGAGTTTATTTAGTTCAAAATCTTTCATTTTAACCTTCTTATTCGTGTTCTTAATTTGGAGATTGTACCTCAGTCTCATCTGGAATTTCATGTTATACTCTACTACTACTACTACTACTACTACTATAATGATAATAATAATAATAATAATAATAATGAAAAACTTGATTCATATAAGCTCATGTACAATATACAATTCTGTACAAAGTTTTTTTTTCTATGGAAAAGCAGTGAACATAACCAGTGGAAAAACAGAATCACTCAATTGCACAGGGGATTTCACTCCCCCTTCTCTCTCTCTCTCTCTCTCTCTCCTCTCTCTCTCCTCTCTCTCTCTCTCTCTCTCTCTCTCTCTCTCTCTCTCTCTCTCTCTCATGGAATTTCTTGGATTATTCATTAAAACTGACATCCGAGGTTATTACGACTAAGTCCTATCATTTCCCTTAATAATATTACACTAGTTTGGTTTCTTCATTTGCGCAAACTGCTAGGAATGAGTGAACATAGGAGTATGAATAATCATGATGTTTGCTTTTTAATTCTTTCTCCGTCTTTCTTTCTTTCTCACTTTCTTCCTTTATCTCTTTCTAGCGACTAGCATATCTTATATTT
>NC_090769.1:28667841-28672841 GCF_036898095.1 Palaemon carinicauda
AAAGAAAATTATTACAAATTATAAAATAACGATTAGTTTGAATAAATTTTGGACTCTCTTACAGAATGTTACATGATTTAAGAGTGATTCCCCTCTGAAAAATCATTACTTCAACATGAAAACAATTAAGGCCTAACCCAAACCCGATGGTTTCCCAAAAATTAGCATAGGCCTCAAGTCTGAATGTAGGCTTATAAAAAAAGAGCAAGAGATCTTTTATCAACAATATAATGTTAAATAGAGAAGTTGATTTACACTGTTAGTGAATAATGTTTTTTTTTACACTATTTTACTTAGGTGGATGCAGTAAAAGATGTATTAAAAGGTAAAAGAGAAGCCGAAACTTTTGAAAGAAAATCATACTCGAGTTTGAAACCCCGTCTCCAACAAACTTCAGTTGATATAACTTTGGAATGTGCAATCGATTTAGAGGCTTCCACTATAACTCACTTATACGAACTTAACGATTAAGAATCACTCTTTACAAATCAAAATTACGTTATTCTATGCTGCTGCTGCTGCTCGAAATGCTCCTATAACATTAATGGTCATTATTATTAGAGGAAGGAAAATAATAATAATAATCAGTACAACGTTAGTGATACCAATGCTCTTAACACTACCACGATATAAAGTGAAATTGTTAGACCTCTATCTTCATCTTTTAAGTCTACTCGTAAATAACCTCCATGTTTGTACGTACCGTCATCCAACACGAAAATAGCAGCACTTATCACTAACACTGTACCATATTGTACCAACTGTGTGTCACACGATCGTACATAGTTCATTTTGTGTATATATTATGCTTTTATCTTCGCTCTTCCCTCGCACTAAAAAGAACCAGAATAAACATGTCTGCTTTTCTCCTCTGTAACAGTGTCTGTTGAACATGAAATTTCGTCACAATATCCAGGGGTAGTCTTTGGTACTGTAGAATTTAGTTCCATCTTCGTTTAAAGTGATAATGATAATGTTGACAATAATAACAATACACATGATAGCAGCGGGTCTCTCTCTCTCTCTCTCCTCTCTCTCTCTCTCTCTCCACGTGTGAAACAAATGTTTACAAAAGGCTTATAAAAGTTTTGCACGTCACAGTCACCGTTGAAACAACAACACCCATATTGAAAAAAGGAAGATTATAGTATATATATATATATATTATATATATATATGTATATGTATATATACACATATATATATTATATATATATATATATAATATATCATATATATATATATATATATATATATACATATATATATATATATATGTATATATATATATATGTTATATATATATATATATATATATATATATATATATATATATATATATCAAGGGGCGTTCATTGAAGGGGACAACGAGTAGTTTTCCAGTTTTGCCAAAAATTGTGAATACTTGGCAAGAAGGGCGAACAGTTACGACTATACATAAAAGAAAATGATCCTTTAAACTATATTTTCACTTACCTTATTGTCTCTAAAGAAACAAAACTGAAACCCGGAAGTGGTGGAAGAGTTATTAGGGGATACGTCGTATGAGAAAATTAAATTTTGTACGCAATTTAATTTTTCATGAGGTTGGTCTTGTATAATGTTTGCTGAAGATCTTTAAGTCTTGTGGATTGTTTGTTCATCCAAGTAGAGAAAAATACTTGACGATGGGAAGAAAAAATATCTCTTAAAATGGGTGGTTATAAAATCATAAATTTAAAACTAAAGTCTTACGAAGGAAGTGATTAATTTTTAATAGAACTCAATTTTTTCACGTTATTGAAAGGATGTTATGTAAAGTACAAAGGAGAGAAAATGAATAACTCGGGGAGGAAATTAAAAGCTTTAAATCTCAGTTTTATTAAAAAAAGAAAAGCTCTGCTATGCAATATTCAGTCCTGGATTTCTGCATTTATTTTTTTAAGTTGATTTTTGTAAAGTTGTTCTCATTTTCATGTTTTGATTTATTTCTGCTTATGTAAGAATCAGTGAGACTTAATTTTCCATTAATACACACACCATATAAGATACACACACATTTATATATATATAATATATATATATATATATATATATATATATATATATATTGTGTGTGTGTGCGTGCATATATACACAGACACACACACACACACACATATATATATATATATTATATATATATATATATATATATATATATATATATACAGTATATTGTGTGTACATATATACACACACACACACACATATATATATATATATATATATATATATATATATATATATATATGTATGTATATGTATATTATAAAGGTAAATGACTATTAGATATTCCAACTAGCACCTCCCTGAACTACGGGGTGGCAGCAGCAGAAAGCAAGACCGTGACTGTCGCGTTCCTTCTTGAAGTGTTGAATTAGACCAGTCAGTTAAACAATTTAGTAATATCCATCAAGTGGAAATGATTTTAGCATTATCTCACATTATACGATAATCATTAAAATAATATCATATCATCCCTTATTTACTTTCTTTTAAAGTTTTATGTAATATTTATGTAAAATCTGTAAATGTCCAAGTGTCAACCCATAAGATACCCTTAAACAAAAATTTATCAGACAAATTTAAGTTAAGTGTGAACCCATTAGGTTTTATCAGGTTCATTTTTTACTGAAAGGTGAACAAATCAATGTTTTTTTTTTTTTTTTTAATGTTGAATCGATCTGTAGGAAATCTATTAAATATTTATTAGGACTTTGATGATCAGTAGAAGGGGTTTTGCATTATTTATTTCCTTTTCTCCGTTCACTTTTGTTTGAAGTGGGTAATGATTGTTAAACACCTGAATTTCGTTGTTTTTATATTAGTATTTTGTCTAATTATATTTCAACCACAATTATTTTGTGGAAATTTATTCTTCTCTGAACTAAATTGTTTTTTATAAGGTCCTTTTCCCAAAGTTATTTTTTCGCACATACCTTTCCCAAAGCACGTTAAATGAAATTTCTGTTCCCAAGTTTTGTTAACCGAATGACCTATACTTCTTGGATTCGTTCAACTAATTCCCTCTTCCCTAGATTTACCTTTGCGAAAGCCCCCCCCCCCCCCCCCCCCCCCAGGACCCACCCCCCTTCCCCTTCCCCTTTCTTTCTGACCTGACTTTCCATTCAATTCCAGGGTCCATTCCAGTATCCTCACCTTAATGCAAGCGGTCTCCGCTGGTTAAATTGAGACAATGTACGTGTGGATTCAGGATACCAGTCTGAAGATGTATAGCAACAACGCGAGTGCTAGAGTGCACAACACAGTAGTCATAGTTACTGGAACTAATTCTTGTATATGTATGTAAATATATATGTATATATATATAATATATATATATATATATATATATATATATATATATATATGTATATATACCCATATATACATACATATATTTGTGTGTGTTTACATGTAAAGTCAAAGGTCATAATTGCGATGCTAACTTGTTTCTCTTGGGAAATTAATGAATATACTGTACTGTAGGCGGTTGGGTGTTGTAACTGTTCATAGTGGAAAGGGGTTGGTTATTGTAGTAGTGAAATTATGGACAGGGGACTAAGATCTCTTTGGGGGAAGATGACGTTAATGGGATGGTTTATATATATATATATATATATATATAATATATATATATATATATATATATATATATATATATATATATGTATATATATATACTGTATATATATGTATATATACTATATATATAGTATATATACTGTATATATATTATATATATACTCTATATATGTATATATACTATATATATATGTATATATGCAGTTATATATATATACTGTATATATATTATATATGTAGTATATATATACTGTATATATATTATATATATTATATATATATATATTTTATATGTATATATATATACATATACATATATATATATATATATATATTATATATATATATATATATATATATATATTTTATAATTTATTATATATATATATATATATATATATATATATATATATATATATATATGTAAACCGTATTCAAGAAATCCATTTATAAACAAAGATTTCTCTCTCTCTCTCTCTCTCTCTCTCTCTCCTCTCTCTCTCTTCTCTCTCTCTCTCTCTCTCTCTCTCTCTCTCCCTCTCTGTTCATATTGTAAGTCGTTTTATATATATATATATATATATATATATATATATATATATATATATATATATACATATGTATATATATGTGTGTGTGTGTTTATATGTGCATGTATGTATGAATATATTATTCATAGGTTTAGTTACTAAAAATTCTAAGAAGAGGATAAACAGCTAGCAAGATGGATAAAATCTATTTAGTTTATATTTGGGGAAAGATCTTTTGACATCTTGAATTGATAAAATTTTTTTATTCACTGTTTCCCTGTCTTTCTTTGTTATTTGAGTTGTTCTGTGAAAGATATATTTACTTCCTCTTCTTTTCCTAGTAGTTCAACGTATGTTTCTTGCCCTCCTTCGCAAGAAAACCTCTATTTGCTCCTCCAATCCTTGCTCCCCCCCAAAAAAAAAAGAAATAGAACTACGTCACCTTTTTGTCCAAGGTCATACCAAGCGTATTCGAGGCCGTATTTTCCTTTAAAGTCTAAACCAGAAAAGAAAATGAGTTGTAGTGGAGAATTTTAAAGTTTTCGTTTGTGGTTTTATTTTTATTTGTGCAGTGTTTATTTTCAAAATACGCAAGTTATTTTTGATTAACGAAAAGTTGACGGGGTGCGTAAATTCAAATTCCTTTGTGAAGAAAGAGAGCTTCTCAACAAAAAAAAAAAATATTTTTAAAGGTATGATATGAAAAGGAAAGCACAGTTGCCAGAAGAATTCATAAGATAGAAAATACAAAGATGAGTTAATATTAAGGTTATATTCACATTAAAGTTGATATTTGAAATAGCATCACATTAAATATGGTCATCGTTATGATATAATGATTGAGAGAGGCTGCCAGACAGAGAA
>NC_090769.1:28680341-28682841 GCF_036898095.1 Palaemon carinicauda
TTATTATTATTATTATTATTATTATTATTCTTATAATTATTATTATTTTTATTATTGTTATTATTATTATTATTATTATTATTATTATTATTATTATTATTGTTGTTGTTGTTTTGATGTTGTTGTTGTTATTATTTTTATTATTATAACTATTATTATTATTATTATTATTATTATTATTATTATTATTATTATTATTATTTCTATTATTAATATTATCCCTAATTGGTACATCTTGGAGGGGATTTCAAAAATGAACTCAAAGTTATTACTACTGCAACACTTAAGCGGCATTTGGCCTTCGCTAATATCAGCATAATCCTTCGGGCAGTAAGAGCTTTGTAACGAAGCTGCCCATTATTTCTTCAAAGAGATGCACTATGCACTCTGCTAACCTTGTTTTGAAGTCTGCTTCCCTCTTGAGAGAGAGAGAGAGAGAGAGAGAGAGAGAGAGAGAGAGAGAGAGAGAGAGAGAGAGATGTGTATTTCAACTTTATATTGTATCCTTTCCGGTGACACCATTATTGTTTGGTTTCTTGCGTTATTTATTATTATAATTTTGTTATTAAATTAAGAATAAATTTCTTTTAAGGTTTTAGATTTTTTGGTATAATAATTATGAGACTAACATGAAAACTATAATGAATTACTCATTGTGGTTGTTCTTTTTTCATCATATTTATCTTTTAGTTGGTGTTCCCCTTAATAAAAATTTTTTTTTCTTTTTGTCAATAGTATCTGTTACCTCCGATCAATCGAACTCATGACCATAATTTCTAATTAATCGCTTTTCCGTTTTTCGCCAAATTTCATGCCCAGCTTCAATCTCTTGCCGTTAGTTCGTGGGGCTCAGGAGGGTCCTACACTCTCTCTCTCTCTCTCTCTCTCTCTCTCTCTCTCTCTCTCTCGCTCTCTCTCTCTCTCTCTCTCTCTCTCTCTCTCTCTCTCTGTGCTATACAACTGCTTTCAATTTTACTTCTATCAAAGTATTTTGAGTGTATTGTGTTTATTTAGGTTATTTTAGGATGTTAATCATTATTTGTTGATAGCAATAGGTTAATGGATCTAGATTATCTTATTCAATAGATTTTTTTTTTTTGGCCGAGAGAAGGTTGTGACTCAAAGACAGGGTGAAAGCAACTGAGTGATTTTTCAGGTTCTTTTTAGTGCGAGGGGAGAGCGAAGATACAAGCACAAAATGAACTATGTACGATCGTGTGACACACGGTTGGTACAGGATCTTACTGTAAGTTTATATCAGAAATTCATGGTAGCCAGTACCTCATGAAACATATGATGTTTAGTTTTTCATACTTAATTTTTTCATTTTAATTTGATAACTAGAAGAATACGCTGTTCTAAAAGCCAACAAGAGCCTTAAAACAAAATTAAAGGAATTTGATCGAAAATATTCTTGAAATCAAAAAATTAATATTGAAAAACGTTTTAAAAAAGGCTAGGAAAAATCTTGGAAGAACATGAATGGTCTGATGCAATCACAAATGGCTCTTGATGGTGAGCAGAGTCTGCCTGTTATTTATGTATTTATTTATTTTAATGTTGTTACTGTTCTTAGAATATTTTATTTTTCCTTGTTTCCTTCCTCGCTGGGCTATTTTCTCCGTTGGGGCCCCTGGGCTTATAGCATCCTGCTTTTCTAACAAGGGTTGTAGTTTAACAAGCAATAATAATAATAATAATAATAATAATAATAATAATAATAATACCACCTCCCATCAAACTAAGAATAGGACAGAAGACGTCTCCCCGAACAAAGAAACCTTGCACTAAAAGTAGAAGCCTCCATCATTCTTCTTCATCCGCATATTTTTTTTTTCACTCATAATATTACGCTCCGTAAACGTTTAAGAAAAAGAAAAGTCTGACGAATAAGGATTTCCTTCGGGCTCCAAACTTCTTAAGCCTAACTTTTGCTGACGTACTCGGATTTTTTTGGGGGGTTGGGGGTGGGCGGGAGTAAGGTGGCTGGGATGGTATATACATATATATACACCGTCTGGCTTCGAAAAGAAGCGCTTTGAATCTAGATGGGAAAGTCGTGTTAAAACTCCGTCGTGAGGCAGATCCCATAATGAAGATATTTCATGATGCCTTAGTTACAGCATTTGAGGAACTTTTTTTTTTTTTTCTTCAAACTTTAGAACGAAGCTTTTTCAATCAACATCTGATCCACGTTTGAAGTGGCTTTGAGAAAGTTCTTATCTCTGTTGCATGTTGGTTAAGTATACATAGGTATAACTTTATCCTTGTTTAGATACGCAGCTATGTATGTTCATCTTGGTTAAATGTAAATTGATATGTGTTCATGTTATATATACAAGAATATAAGAATGAGTATTGCTCATTTAAAACTTAACGATAATATATTTAAACTATTTGTGAACATAATATTCAAAACCCTCCTTTAGTATTCCTATTGCTTGTATAGTAAATACATTGAAATTAGTGAAAACATTTCCCTTACAAACAGAGGGTGCTC
>NC_090769.1:28695341-28700341 GCF_036898095.1 Palaemon carinicauda
TAAGGATTGCTGTGATGAAAATCAGACTTTGGTATACAATGGAATTAATCCATTTCGGTCCATGGAAAAATCCCTCTTGGGTGTTCTAGCGTAAAATTGCCAGACTTCTTAATCCTCTTGGGAAGATTTTTTTTCTTTCACCAACTCATGGTTTATTGGATCTGTTTAAGAGGTCCTTTTTCTCCTCTTGACATGGGTCACCAAATGTCCTCCCCCCCCCCCTTTTTTTTTTTTTTTTTTTTTTTTTTTTTTTTTTTTTTTTTTTTTTTTGCTGCAGGCTATTTTTCCCTTCAGTTATTACATCCAGAAATTTTATTGAGTCTGTTTAAGAGACTTCTTTCCTCTTGACATGGGTCACCTAGTGTCTTGCATTTTATTTTTATTCTGGAAGTTATTTTTTCTTTCAGTTATTATTTCCATAAATTTTATTGGATCTGTTTAAGAGACATTTGTTTTCCTCTTGACGTGGGCCACTAAATAAACCCCCCCCCCTTTTTTTTTTTTTTTTTAAATTCTGCCGGCTATTTTTCCCTTCAGTTATTGTATCCAGAAATGTAACAGCTTGTGGTATACTGTATATTAGTTTTTACGTTTTGATGTTAATTTCATTTTGAGTTCATTGGTATTAGGTGTGTATTAGTAATGTATACTTATGTTGACACCTTATATTGCCTTCGTACTTCCATGAGTCACATAGTGTGCTTAATTATGGGATATTATGAGAACACTTTGTAAATGTAAAATTCTTAATGTTAGGCATGACTTTGTATATGAAATTATGAGAATACTTTGAAAACATAAAATTCTTAATAACTTTGCTTACATTTACTAAGCTACAAATACATTATTGTAGAATTCAACTTAGATCTAAAGAAATTCCATATGATAATTGGTATTACACCGAGCAAAATTCTATTTTAGTTTTTCTAAGAATTTGGTATTTGAACTAAGGAAAACGCAGCATTAACCTTTTAACAACATGAAAGGAAGCAAGTTTAAAAAAAAAAAAGTTTTCATCAACTTTTTTCCTTTAGGAATTCTCCCTTCAGCTGATTATGCATTGTATTTAGATAAAGATATAATTCACCATGCATCATTTACGAATCATATATTATTGTATCCTTCATAGTAGTGTATTTATAAATAATTAGTATCTAAACCATATATTATTTATTAATTGCATTCCTCAAGTATGACTATATGTCAGTGAATCTTAATTGCCAAATAATCCCATTTTTCCCTTTAAGAGATTCAACATAATCAATTTTCTTCAACTTATACCTGCCGACCACGTACATTAATTAACTGCCATAAATACAGTAACACTAATCGTTATCTAATATCAACTGTACATAATACAAATCTTAATTACCTCATCTGTCAACATAAGTAACTGAATGATCATTCTTATTCTCTTCACGTACTAATCGAAATGTACTTTAGCTAACTGCTATCTCTCACTCCTGTCTCCGACAGCCAAACAGGTGGCCACCCTGGACGCCCGCATCGTCTCCCTGGACCAGTCCATCATCCAACAGCGACAGCCACAGCAGCCGCCGCCTCAGCAGCAGAGAGACTTTTCCTCTCCAGATAGAATTGCTCCTGATTACCTGCAGTAAGTGAAGCTGTCATGATTGCTCTCCGATCTCCATCGTCTTTACTTTGCGATACTTGATTCTATCTTTTTTCTAATTGTCTCTTGTCAGTAGTTCATGTTTTATGTTTCAGCTTGTTTTATAGTTACATTATTCATTTGAAATTATGCATTTATAGTAGTGAATGTTAATAAGAGAATATTTTAGAATAAGATTGTGCAGCCGGTTACACTCAAAATTTATCTGTAGATATATTAGATGGCGTTATACAGAATGTAAGAGAAAAGACCGACCTTAGAAATAAATACAAAATGTTGGATTACAATTTTAATTAGCAATGATGTAGAGAAATTCATCTGTTGCCAGATGAATGCATTGAAGCTTAGCAATTAGAAAATCTTAGAATAACACAATGTAGGTTAATCAGACGTTATATGATTGATGGAGCTTTACCATAATTATATTTAGGAATATTGTAACATCAGTTGGTGAAATGGGGAATGAGATTATTCCCGTGAGTATCGAGGGAGTGTGAAAATATTTCGAATGTTTGAAAAGATTTTTTCAACCATTTTTTAAAGGAAATATTTTGAATAAAAGATGTTGAAGTTTTCAAGAAACAGTAAATAATTAACTTGGAGTAAGAGGAATCAAAAGAGTGAGGAATGTAAAGATACGTAATGATAGTAGAGTGGTTAGCGTAGTTAGAACGGGACCAGTGTTGTTTGAGATCGTTGGGTTATTTCGGAAGACTGAAGGACAAGAGGTTGGTGAGAAGAATTTTAGGGAGACGGATATTTCCAAAGAGTTGGAAATGGCTTTGGAAGAGGTGGTCAGAGAAAGAAAATTTATATCCGAGAAGCTAGAGAATGCTTGCAATATAAAGAAAGCAATAGTAAGGTTCGATTTGATAGTTTGTAAAAATAGGCTAATGTTGTAGGTGTAGTCTGCACGGATAGCAGTCTTACTTTAAATGTGACAGTGGCCACATTTCGTAGATTCTTGAACCACTCCCTATATATATATATTTATATATATATATATATATATATATATATATATATATATATGTGTGTGTGTGTGTGTATGTGTGTGTGTGTGTGTGATATTATTATAGTAAAACACGGGGCAAACTTAACTAATAAGAAAATTGGGGTATATATAGAAAGACTCAAATAAAAAGTTAAGATATACCCTAATATATCTTACGGTAATGGGGGTCACCCAGTGGGAAGCAGGGGTTTGGATGAGGAAAATTTACTGGCGAATCGATTAATAAGGGTAAAACTTACTTTGTCTTCTCCATACATTATTCCCCGAGACGCATAATAAATCCATGAAAAATTGCACAAAATATGGGGATGATCGGTAAAACTTCAGAGGCATACCGTATTCTATATTACAAAACAATAATCACCTATATGGAAAGAGCGTGTGAAAAGCTATATAAAAAGTATAGTTTTTATATGAGAAATTGAACGAGGTGGAATTAAATGAGGTTGATAAGTTTTTATCTCGAAATTTTCCTAAGTAGGAAGAAAAGGTTCCTCTACGGCAATGTTTACTTTTAATGAGCCGTTTCTCACTTTCTTACACAAGCAGTTCCAATTACAGTTTATTGGCTGAGAGCTGTGACATCATTATGACGTAATGGTTTCATATCCAATTACGAACGATTTCAGTCGAAAACAAAGTTTTACTAGGATTTAAGCGGAGTAATAAAGTTACCTTGACGTCCACTGGTATCCGCGATTGACTGAATACTTCGAATAATTGAAGGGAAACTCGGATTTCGTTTTGTTGTAGCTATGGCAAAGGCAGTGACTACCCCTTCCGTCGTTAATTTTGACAAAAACATAATACCTTCGGATCGTGTGCAGTGCAGTGTTGGTTATGAAGAATTTTATCATTATTTTTCTAGTGGCGGTATTGAACTAATGGTTGAATATTCTCAACGACATAATTTAATTCTTAAGGAAAAGTGTTGCGAGTGCTGTGGAGCTATTTGTAGGAGCGACCAAACAGGAACGTCTGACGAGAGAATTACAATCTATTTCGAAAATTGGCATTATTATAGAAATACATGGGGCAAACTTTACTAATACAACATTTATGTAAAGATTGCCAAGACAAGAAAGAGACGTAGGTGTCAATCATAAGGTAAGGAATTATTTGTGATTTTATTTTTTTATTATGTAAGGATTTATGGGTGAATTACTTTTAGTTTGTGACGTGGGAAGGGTTGTCCTTGGGGTTTGGCCCCCCCTGGTTAGGGGTTGTGACCTGGGAAGGGGGGTCCTGGGGGCTTGGCCCCCTGACTATGGGTCGTGACCTGGGAAAAGGAGTCAAAGCCCCCCGGCTAGAGGTTGTGACATGAGAACTACTAGGTTAGGTTAGGTGGGTTTGTTAGGTTCTGTACTTTTTTACAAATCTCAAGAGTGTTAATCACTTATTATGACCTGGGAAAGGGGGACCAGGAGGCTTCTCCCCCTGCTAGGGGCTGTGACCTGGGAAAGGGGCCCAAGCCCCCCAGCTAGGGGTTGTGACCTTGGAACTATTACGTTAGGTTAGGTTGGTTTATTAGGTTCTGTACCCCTTTTACAAATCTCAAGAGTGTTAAATATTCACGTTTTGTGACCTGGGAAAGGGGACCAGGGAGCATCCCCCCGGGTAGTGGTTGTAATTTGAGGAGGGGGCCCAAACCTCCCAGCTAGGGGCTGTGACCTGGGAACTATTACGTTAGGTTAGGTGAGTTTATTAAGTTCTGTACCCTTTTACAAATCTCAAGTGTTAAATAATCACGTTTTGTAACCTGGGAAGGGGGGTCGTGACCTGGGAATGGGGGTTCAAGCCCCACAGCTCGGGGTTGTGACCTGGGAACTACTAGGTTAGGGTAGGTGGGTTTATTAGGTTCTGTACCCTTTTACAAATTTCAAGAGTGTTAAATAATCACGTTTAGTGACCTGGAAAGGGGAGTCTGGGGGCCTCTCCCCCACAGCTAGGGGTTGTGATCTGGGAAGGGGGTCCAAGCCAACCAGCCACGAGTTGTGACCTGGGAACTACTAGGTTAGGTTAGGTAGGTTTGTTAGGTTCTATACCCTTTTAGAAATCATGTGTTCAATAATCACGTTTTGTAACATGCTAGTTGTGACTTTGGAACTACCAGGATAGGTTAGGTGGGTTTGTGACCTGGGAAGGTTGGTCCCGGATGCTTGCCCCCACAGCTATGGGTTTTGACCTGGGAAGGGGGTCCAAGCCCCAACAGCTAGGGGTTGTTACCTGGGAACTACTAAGATAGATTCGAAATAGGTCTATATGAACTTAATTCCTGGTAATCCAGAGCACTTTCCAGAACTGGTGTGACGATAGCTCTACCAAAGAGCAAATGGAGTCTCCGCGGATGAC
>NC_090769.1:28707841-28711723 GCF_036898095.1 Palaemon carinicauda
TATTTGTCTGTATCATGGAGCATTGAATTGTGAATGATATCCCAAGGCGAATGTGAAGTGTACTGTTATGCAAAGTACCTATGTAAATTCTTAGTTTGTTTGAATATGGTGAAAGAAGAAATTTAACGTTAGAATTAAATGAGAAGTAGCATGAACAAAAAGGAGCGGTTAGTTTTTCTATTGCTTGTCTATTTATAAGCGATGACAGCAACTATATGAAATTACGGCGTATCCGATCTCCACTAATGCATGGTGTCCTCATGTTCAACATAATAGCTTGCCCGTACCAGCCCCCCCCCCCCCCCTCCCCCTTCCCTCCATCCCACCCAGAGAGACCTCCAGGTCTGCGTTGCTTGCAAACAAAAGGGGTTTCGAAATATTTCGTGAGTGAACTGTCAAGAGGCCATTGATGAATATCCCACTATTTATAGTAACTCATTAAAGACTCACCCCCTTAACATTTGCTTCGATGAATAAAGGGTCAAAAAAATTCAGCTGCCGAAGAGGAAATATAATTGGTGTATATTGAGCTGTTATTTCAGGAAAAAAAACTTGACTAGCAGTTCGGAGACTTATCATTGTAATTTTATGAGGGCTATTATTATTATTATTATTATTATTATTATTTATTTTTTTTCTAGATATTTATCTCACCAATTTATAGTTACTCGGTTGTTGTTTATGTTATTTCAATTTCATCTTTAAATCACTGGTAGGAATGTAACAAGGCAAATATACAGTTGAGATGTAAAGGAAATATCATGGAATAGGTAATAAAAAATATGATTTTGAATGATTAAGGTGGAAGTAGACAAGTCAAAATAGTTTCCTGACTGAAAATTTCTAGAAAAGGTTTCATGAAAATACTAAGAGAATAGATTGGACTAGATTTCATCATATGTCATACGTAGCAAACATCAGAACCGAGACATGCAATATTTGATTTTAAAATAGAATAATACACTGGCTTCAGAAGAGCTGTAATCCCCGGTGAAAAAAAAAAATATTTTAAGAAAAAGTAATTCACAGTAACTCATTTACAATGTAAACTGAGAATCTCCGGAAGAATCGACGTAAGATTTAGCTAAATCATTTTATAATGAGGGAAGAAAATATTCGTAATATTAGAGTTGAGTTTTTTTCTGATACTCTGGGGTAATCCTACAAGGAAGCGTGAAATCTCGCCGCTAAATTATATTTTTTTTTATATAAACTTTACTTGAAGTACGAGAATCTTTAAACAAGTTGATAATGCGAATTCTTCTCAGTTTTTCCTTGGAGTACATAATTTTCTAAACTCGTCAAGAATAATACCACATTTAGGAGCGGTGAGCTTGAAATTCTAACAATTAAAATAGAAATGTTCAAGGAAACCATCCATGGCATACAAGACGGCTTCTATAAAATAGAGCCTTAAGACATCCGGAGGAAATATCCACCAGGAGAAAAATAGTCTTTTGAGTAAGGGAGAGATGATACTTAAATCTAGATTTAGGAAAGACAACACCATCAATGATTGGAAAGTCATAGCTTTTGCACCTTCAGGAGGGACGTGTTCACTAATTGGAAGTCTTGAATTTTTCAAGACTAGAACCGTCAAGTTGCTAAGGAACAAAGCCTGGGTGTTAAATGCGTTCTGTAAGTAGAGATGAAATACTCTTCAGTGGAATAGTGGCTTGGTTTATATAAAATATCGAATGAAGAAAATTAGTCCCCCTGATTTAAATGGTTAATTGAAAAAAAAAAAACCTGTCAAGTTAAAAATATTGCAATCTCGCTGTTTTAAATGCAAAGACATTCCAAAAGAAAGTGTTCTGACTAGCCACTTTTAAAATTCTTCTGCAAGTACAGACAAATGAATAATAAAACAAGTGAGGTTTTTTGGGAAAACATAATCATACCGTATGGACCTCGGGATTGGCAACAATTGAAAGACGTCCTGAATTGGACTTTGCTTTTCAATGATGGTGCTGGATCTTTTGTAGCTAGTGGAACTTTCTAAAATGGTGATATATTACAAGTAAAAAGTTACATATCTCTTCACGGAAAATAATTGTGCATCATCATCTCCTCCTACTCCTATTGACGCAAAGGGCCTCGGTTAGATTTCGCCAGCCGTCTCTATCTCGAGCTTTTAAATTAATATTTCTCCATTGGGTGACTGGTATTGAGTATTGAAGTATTAATTGCTCATTACATTAAAAAATATTTTTCCAGTGATAGAATTTTATTGAATTATGAATAGTACTAAGAATTCGTCAGAAGCAATGGCGTTTACCTTTAAAAATTTATAAATAAAACATTCTTATAATGTAAAGCATAAAATTTGGTTAACTTGTCTGGCAAAACTGATTGTTTTTAATCATTTATTTCCTGGATTGATATTTATTTCTTGCATTGTTATCGTATTAAGATCATTTGATTGAAAAATTTTCTTTGTTTGTCACCCATTACATCAAAATTCCCAATAATGTATGATAATCTATCTACACCTTTTTTTGATTATTTTTCATGAACCTTGACGTCTTATTTTTGTAATATTTATATACCATCATTAAAGACAATAGATATTGTGACACTATTCTTAGAACACCGAGCTGAGAAGTTTCTGATCCCATATTTCCATAGATTAGGGCAAATTTGATTAATTTACAGGGCATTAATGAAAGGGTACTCAGGATATGGGGGAGTCGGTCTTTTAGATGAGAAAAAGTCTTTGTGTTGAGTGGTTCTTTCCTCATATTCGATAGCATAGCCAAATTTTATAAGGTAGCCCCGTTGGTCAACTTGTATCTTTGATAAATTCGTCTTTACCCGTAACGACACTGACATGAAAATAGAATCGGGGGAAATTAGGAAGTAGTATCGAAATCAGTTAGTTAAGCGAAGAAAGAATATTGAATGGAATGGATTAATTAAATTTTAAAATCTAGAGCCGATTGCATACGAATTAAATCCTTAATCTTATTTTCAAACGGACATAACAATCCCTAGTCGGACATTTCGAGCTTCGGATATTTCCAAGCTTCTGGTGGACATTTCAAGCCTTTGTAGCTCTAAGCCATTAGCCTCCAAAACAAAGCACACATGCTTTGAGCCTTTTGCCTATTGATTACAAGGGGTGTGTTGGAAAGAAGGGGAGAGGGGCTCTCTATATTGAGGATTAAAAAGGAGTGGTAAAACTAGTGCAAGCGTTTAAAGGTTTAAAGGTCACTCATTAATGGCAGTGGCAAGGGGCAGTGACAATATCCTAGAAACTGACCATATATATACATATGATCATCGCAAAAGGCCCCCCTCTCCACGCAAGCCAGAACCAGGGAGTGCCAGACAATGACTGCTGATGACTCAGCTCACAAGGATGGTGAGGTTGCAGACACAACATGAAACTATCGAGCTTGAGGAGGTCTCGAACCCCAATCCGGCAGATCACCAGGTAGGGACGTTTCCAATAGGCTACCACTGCAACTGTTGACCCCAAAGCACTACTCCCAACCCTCTGGGGAATGTTGCCCACCCATGCCTCAAGTAGGATTTTGGCTACACCCCAGGGCAGGAACCACATAAGCTTCATTGAGATCTATGGGGCCCCGTCTGAAAAAAATCATTGTCCCCAGGGGAAGATTGTAAGAAATCATCGTTGTGTCATTCTCCGTAATTCTCTGTGACATATTTATTGATTCTCAGCTTCCATGCTTTATTCATCTCGCTTTGATCAACGACGTCCAAGTGTTCGTGACATCTGACCTTTCCTCCGCGTGACCTTTAGTCTGTGTGTGTGTGCAACCTTCGCGGCTTCTCATGCGTTGCCAAAGTGTTGGTTCGATCGCTGTCTTCTTTTGACATTTCTCGTGATTTCCAGGTCTTGATGCCTGGAAAGAT
>NC_090769.1:28712223-28724723 GCF_036898095.1 Palaemon carinicauda
ACATAATTCTAACACGAATATAAGCTAAATAATTAGACGCCAAGAGATATCGAATATCCTTATTTGAGTTCTCGGATTTTCTAAACTTTGAATATAAATTCGAGGGATTCTCCTAATGCAAACTTGCTAAATTTGGTTGCCAATAATTTCTTCTCTTCTTTATTTCTGAAATTGAATATTTGCATTCCAAGAATATTATCCGGCAGCGTTTCTTATACAATGGACAACTTCATTCAGAATGAATTGTCAGTTGTAAACAATATAGTAACTGAAATAGGTTATTTCTGAAATTGAACATTTGCATTCCAAGAATATTACTCGTTAGCATTTCTTATACAATGGACAACTTCATTCAGAATGAATTGTCAGTTGCAAACACAATATAGTAACTGAAATAGGTTCCTTTATAGGATTAATCTAGTTATGGAAAGTAAACAAGAATCTGTTTGTGTATCGTGGATGATTAATTGAAGACGCGACCTTTGCTCTACTCAGTTTAATCAAAGCATTCGAGAACAATGGCTTGGAAGGGAAATTAGCAAGGTGCCCTTTGCCAGTTCTAGACAGCTCCCTTGACAATTCAAACACCTGCTGAGGGGGAAATGACATTGCAGGCTGCAATCTCTGCCCTTTCATTATCCAGGTATGACGTCATATAACACCCAATCAATGAATCATCACTCATTGTTGTAATCCAGGTTCGATAGACTTTTGTTTGTAACTATGTCGTATACATGTTTTTGCACTTTTTATATGCAATTTTTAAATAATATTAGTGTTAGCTGGCAGTCGATTTTGCACTGTTCTGGTAAAAAGCTTTTTATTGAGTTATTATTATTATTATTATTATTATTATTATTATTATTATTATTATTATTATTATTATTATTATTATTATAACTGGTATAGGGCTAGTTTGAAGATTTCGATTAAAACTTTATTCATTGTGATTTGAATTAAAGGCCTGCAAGGTATACCATTTTCTAAATGCATATCACGGACAAAAGGTACGTTTGATTCTAAAAAAAAAAATAACTATTGAATGTCTACTATAGGAAACTGTCATGAAAAACCTCGAGTATCACGCGAACGTATGTTAAGAATAAAAAGACTAATCTCGCATTAGAGGCACAAAACTTAAGTGACTGTAATAGATATGGTCAATGAATATATATATATATATATATATATATATATATATATATATATATATATATATATATATATATATATATATATATATATATATATTGTCACTTTTCAAAATTACTATGTCATTCCGAAATCTCACCTCGGCTCCAAAATGAATTGGATATGCCAATCGATTTTGCATTGAAAAGTAATATGTATCTTATTTACTCAATTTGGTGAATATTATCCAAGCGTAGTCCAGACTGATATTATCACCATCTCAGGCAAAGATCGTTAACGTTTGTTATTAAATTCGTTACAACGGCTTGCATAAACCACTGGTTAATTGTACGGTGGGTGACCACCGAGACAAGACAGATGCTGCGCATAAGCCCCTCAAATAACAATGAGGCAACGTGTGGGAATAGCTATCTTACTTTTCAAATATTATTTTAAAAACGCGGTAAAACATCACTTGAAGCTACATTTAGAAGGGAAAAAGCACACACACACATACACACACACACATACACACACACACACACACACACACACATATATATATATATATATATATATATATATATATATATATATATATATCACTAACACTCGTGATTTCAATCAATATAAATATCAACCACAATGGCATTTGATACCGAATTCTACCTTGGAAATATATGTCCAATTGATTTAATTTATGGTAATAGCTTCTGGCTGAGCAGAGATTCGAACCCTTGCCTCTCAGCCGAAATCATGCCTGCGAGGACTCTACCAACTAAGCTATTAGGAGAGATGAATCTGTTATAACAACACAAGATGAAGAAAGGCAGCGTTGGATGGAACACTTTAGTGAGATCATGAATAGAAGTTAGGAAGGGAATAATTTGATTGGCATACCTGAACTGAGGCAGACCTTGATGTTCCCATGAATGATTTCGGGGTGTTTGAAATCGAAGCTATTCTTAAAAAACTCAAGAGATGGGAAAAGGAAGAGGATACTTAACAAGATTATTCTGTAGAATGTGGAGTGAAGAGGCAAAGCCCGGTGAATGGGAGCTAGGAGTGAAAAATAAAGACGCATCACACTTACGCCAGTTGTCAGGAAAATATATGGTATGCTTATTTTAAAGAGACCAGAGAGAAACTTTGATGGAAAAACTGTGAGATGAACAAGCAGGTTTCAGAAAAGGTAGAAGTTGTACTGATCACCTTTTCATTTCAAGACTTGTTGTACAGCAATTTGTAGAATATAGAAATCCACTTTTGATGGCATTTGTGGACTATGAAAAAGCCTTTGATAGTGTGCTCCGGCCAATTTTGTGAAGAGACCTGCGTTATTATGGAGTTCCTCTTAAATATGTAAATTTGACTGTCTGTTCATGAGAATAGTAAGTGCAAAGTTAATGCTAGTGGGGTCCTATCAAATGAATTTCCAGTGAACAGTGGAGTACTCCAAGGGAATGTGTTGTCACCTATGTTGTTTATCCTCCTAATGGATATTGAAATGCATAGAACAGATGGGGATGGTGAAGAAGTATTGGAATGGATTGGTAATAGGAAATTAGCTGACCCAGAGTATGCTGATGATGCTGTCCTTACCAGCAGAACACCTCAGGATTTGCAGTGCTTGCATACCAGAATGCATGAATATCACAGGAGGTTGGGCTCAAGATAAATAGAAGAAATACAGAGATGATGAGAATGTAATATGCAATAGAAGATGAAACATCATTGGAAGGAGAAACGATGAATGAGATTGAATCATTTAAATATTTAGGAACTATGATCTCTTATACAGGGTCTTTAGAATTGGAATTTAATGAAAGATTGAAAAAAGTAAATCAGACAATGGGAAGGTTAAGTAAAATTTGGAAATCAAATCTCCTGAAATTTCATATAAAAATCAGGCTATATATCGGTTTAGTGAGATCGTTGTTACCGTATTAACAGATTTTGTAGATTTGAAATCAAAGCCCTTATAAAAATTTTGGGAGTGAAATGGCAGGACAGGATTAGAAATAAAACTATAAGAGAAATTACTCGAGTGCCATATGTGGATGAGATCAGAGTGAGGGGTAGATGGAGATGGTTGTTCACCAAACATTTAATTGGGGTCCAGAAGTCACTAGGAGAGTTGGAAGACCTAGACCTACATGACTGAGGAATATGAAGCGTGAATTATGAGATGATGAATGGAGAAGTATTGATTTAAAAGCTCAAAATAGAGACGACTGGTGAAATCTAACAGAGCCTTTTTTGTCAATAGGCGTAGGAGGAGATAATAATGATATATAATCACCCAAACACGTAAAAGAAATACTGTTAGCAATCTACTAGTCCAGAAAAATCTGCAAATCATAATATAAAATAAGTGCTTGTATGCATTTCTAAGCAATCGTGCATGCTTACTAACAAGTATACAAATAAAAACAAGGTCGTCTATCTATGATGTAGACAACATTGCATGAAATGACCCCGAAGCCATTATGCAGTGCATAATTCTAAACGAACAAACGAGGTGGAAGGTATGCATGTGTACCCATCTCCTCGGGGCCGAGAGAAGAGTTGAAACGGTTCAATTTCGTATTGTTGACGTTTTTCAAGATACAAAGCATCGCTCAACCCACAATAGCTGAATGTTTTCTCAAAGTGTTTACTCGTAGAAAGTACACAACGAGCTCGCTACTTACAGTTAACATGCTCAAATAGACTTTTGTAAACACGCGTAGATGAACAGACGTGCAAACACCTGACCCTGGAAATCCAGCGAAGGATTTGTTTTCTCATTTTTAACTTGACTTACTTCATTTATGTAAATGTCGACCTGCATATTCACACACACTTACATTTATTTATACACGCATAAACATACACACACACACACACATATATATATATATATATATATATATAACACATATGTCTGTATATATAGACTGTATATATATGTATATACTGTATAATATATATATATATATATATATATATATATATATATATATATATATATATATATATGTATATACATACATATATATATATATATATATATACATATATATATATATATATATGTATATACATACATATATATATATATATATATATATATATATACATATATATATAAATTATATATAATATCCTTTGAGTTTGGATACCTAAACGTGGTGATAGGGTTTGTGCATTGGCATGACCAGCAAAGCTGTACTAGTTAGGGCCACACATACTAGGTTGTGTTGCTGTGAGCGAGCAGACAAAAGTCTCCCACAGTCACCAATGAAAACTGGCCAAATCCTAGACATGAATAAGGACTAGAAACGTCTGCACTGTTTGTTAGTGATATACACGCATATAAAGAGTGGATGTGTAGCACAGTATCTTATGTAATTCTAATGCAATCTCTGATTAATCATTTAAAACCTTTATCTTGCAATAGGCAAATATACTTGAGTCGACAACATATATATTTAGATTATGTAGTTTAATCCTGTATGTTTTTAATTGTCATTTTTATCCATCAATTTTGGGAGTAGTTTCACAGCCATAGCGAAGGACAGGTCAACTGTTCATCGATATCGGGTGAAGTTGAATGCAATCAAGCAGTCAGGCTTTTTGATGGCCCTGCAATTTTCAGAAACCATTTACTAGATTTGAAAGTTAGGCATGTTATCGCTCATGTGATTGATATATGGATGCATTTTGATCGCTTATTTTTCCACCTGGAAAAAAAGGAGATATATACCTTTTGATCAAGAGAAGTTGTTTTGATATCCGTAACGGGAGATGTTTGTAAGATGGAGATGAAATAATAATTTAATTTTTTTTTTTTTGGCGTGATATATCGAAAAGCAAAATAGAAGCTTTTACTCCCGTAGGGTTGTAGTGATATCAAGCCATGTTCCGTAGGTTTTTTGCTTAGTTTCCTTTCGAATAGCACATGATTAGTTAATAAAGTATGAAGATTTTAAATAGCTTCCTACCATGTGTGCGCCAAAGGCATTGAAGTGTTCGCAGGTAACATGGGAGAAGCCTTCAAATGTCAGATTGATGAAGTCGGAGTTGAAACTGTTCATACACTTGAAAATTTGCAATCAAAACTTTAAATGCCTGGCAAATTCTATTCCAGCGTTCCTTCGGCCCCAAGCTGCTCTTGCTTTAAATCCTTTTTTAATTCCGTTCTCGTTTCCGTTCTTCCATCTTATTGTCCAGCATCTTCTAGCACTTGAGGTTTTACCCTAGATGCCTTTTGGCACTGATTGGACTCCCAAGCTCCAGCCCCGTGCTATTTACTCCAAATACATAAATTTATTTAGAAGCTAGGTTTGCCCTATGACTAATTTAGATCTTTTTCTCTATTGACATAAAGAACATCAGAATATTTTTCGTTTTTACTTATTTGGGTTATTTACGACCACTTGAGATAGCTTGCATGCATAGATGACTGAAAAGGGGTATGCAAGGACACACCATTCAATACCAGTAGATGTGGGTAAGATTCGTCTAATAAGGTAGGATGAAAATAAAAAAATAAAATCACCATATATATATATATATATATATATATATATATATATATATATATATCTATCCATATATATTCAAATATATATATATATATATATATATATATATATATATATATATATATATATATATAAATATTTATATATATACACATATATACATATATATATATATTTTTATATATCCATATATATTCAAATATATATATATATATATATATATATATATATATATATATATATATATATATATATATATATATAATATTTTTGGCGTCTCGGGAGCAATTGCCTAGCCACCAAACAAAACAAACGAAGAAGTCAAATACATATGAGAACTAACAGAAGAGCATTATTCTCGGAACAAACTCTTATGACCCAATTTCGCGAACTGGTAAATATTCATTATGCCTTCATCAATCAAACTATGCTTCAAGAGCTTCATTGCCAGTTGGACGTGATGGTGTCCTCAGCCACTCTTTGATGTCCATAAATTAGATTTTCGAATTTTTATTTCCGGTAAAACGTTGGATAGAAGACTTTTGGTTCGTATAAAACGGAAGATGTCTAAATAATTTTGTATTTCTTTCCTTTGAGATAGAAAAAATAACCCAGAGAAGCTAGCAATTTGAAATTAACATGTATGTAGACTATCTATTCGATTATTTTAATGATAGTAGAAAAGCAGCAATAATAATGATATTAGAAAAGGAATAGCAATCGTATTTAGAGAAGCTAAACGTTACAAAGACCAATTGACCCAACATGAACACTAGCCTTGTGGGAGAAATAAATGGCAAAGTAAAGAATATAAATATAAATGTATCAAGAAGAACAAACATTTTAAACTGATGGATAACACTATCATCTATTAAACAAGGTTGTCATTTGCTTGGCAGAATAACAATTAAACTAAGTTTGAACTTCTAAAATTCCACTGATGAATAATGTATGCATTGCAATATGTATTGTTTCACGTGAATGTCATTTTAAATGGTAATAAGCTTTTCGAGTACTTGAAAATGTATTAGCAGAATATTAAAGGCACATGTTGGCCAAACTGGTAACGTGCCAGACTGGGGTTCGAGTCCCGCTCAAACTCATTAGTGTCTTTGGTCGTTTCTTACGAAATTAGAAAACCATCAGTAATTTGATTGATTAAAAGTTTTCTGGCATCCTGATATAAACCAACAGTAATGGTTTATAAAACTTTAACTGGTCATGTGGTGTTTAGTGTCTAACAATGGGTTATAGAGTGTACCGTTAAAACCGTTATTCCTTACATAGAGAACCATCCAATATTAAAGTAACTGAATATCCTGAAAATATGAAAACATTACATAGAAATATCTTTCTGAAGCGGACGTTCTTGAACCTCCTTAGATATAACTGCAATTGCCATTAAAGGTGAAGCCGGAGGCACTAGTTTTTTGAGGTGGGACGTCAGTGAGAATTTTGACGGAAGAGGCTTTATTAAAGTCGTACGAAAAACATTCCTCTATATTATTTTTCCTAAATAATGGTACACTGAAATGTCTTGGGTGTATGAGCTTTGGTGTAATACTCCCAAGATATTCATCAGTTGGCTCGAACTTGTATTCTGAAGCCCTAATATAAAAGTGCTTAGTGTTCTTAATTTTCCTGACCACATTATAATGTTAACTCAGCAATAGTTAGTTCATAATTGACTCGTATCCCAACAATCTTAAGGTAATATGTTTTTTTTTATACTAAAAGCAGAAAGTGTATATATATATATATATATATATATATATATATATATATATATATATATATATATATATATATATGTGTGTGTGTGTGTGGGGGGGGGATGGGGAGGGGGGAAGGGTTGAATCTGTGTGGGTGTGCATGTGTATTTTTGGATATCTAGATATTTAGCAGTCTATTTTTACGGGTCGCGTACACTAGTGTATGTGTATATATGTATAATATATTTATATATATATATTTATATATATATACACATATATATGTGTGTGTGTATATATATATATATATATATATATATATATATATATATATATATATATATATAATGTTTGTGTGTGTGGTACACTATACATGTGTTCTCCTGTATGTCAATATATTCTTAATTCATTTGTTGACAATCGTGAATCACTGATATCCTCAACCTTCTGAGGTTTTGAAATCATGTAATGAAACATTCAAAGCCACCACGACCTGAAGCAACCGAGTAAACAGAATAAAATGGAAGAGTTCCTTCCAACATAAAATCACGAGAACGCGTGTAATATGCCATGCAAATAGGATGATTATGAACGCGGCGTATATTGCTCACGCTTCATAAATGTAAAGGTTATGAGAGGGTAAAGACCAAGGTGGAGGAGGGGCGAGGGAGAAAGATAGGGAGGGAAGCAGGGGGTTTTTCTGAAGGGAGGGTAGTGATGTGGGATGAGGAGGAAGATTAATTTTTCCTCCAAGGGAGGATGAGAATACACGGGGTTGAGAAGGAAAAACTAAGTAATTGGAAACTATACAAACGAATATTGAAGATGTTCAGATTAAAAGGCAAGATTAGTTTGGCTGTTAAGGAAAAGGATATGAAAAGATAAATGGTTGGTTGGCCCTATAAAAGCCATTAAGAAGAGATGTTGAGTAAAGTGAAGAGGCCAATGGATGATGGGAAATGAAGGAAATAAGTTCTGGGTTTTTTTTATGGGTAAATTAACTAATATGAAGACTTATTCTTTTTAAGAATTTGAGTATTGAGACTGAAATATGAGGAAAACCACTTTAAAGGTGCAAATAGAGAGAGAGAGAGAGAGAGAGAGAGAGAGAGAGAGAGAGAGAGAGAGAGAGAGAGAGAGAGAGAGAGAGAGAGAGAAAGGAAACCTAGAAGGATTAATGTGCTGAGGAAAACAACATTGACGGTATAACTCAAGGAGAGAGAGAGAGAGAGAGAGAGAGAGAGAGAGAGAGAGAGAGAGAGAGAGAGAGAGAGAGAGAGAGACGCCCTGAAGGATTAATGTACTGGGCCAAATCAATTATTACTCAAGAGAACGCCCACAATGCAAAGCTCCACCCGAAAACATCCAATGGCCTTAGACTTGTATACACCCCATTAATTATATTTTGACTGCGCTTATAATGAAACGTGTTATTGTTGCAATGTAACTTTACAAATCAAATGACCTTAATGGTTTAGGATCTTGTTAAGGTCGCTAGATTTCTTAATCGTGTAACGAGTCATACCATGACTCGATGAGTAGTTTTGACCAGAATAAACATTTGCGTCGAATACTATTACATTTAAATCAATATGTTAATCTAATATAAAGTTGGGTATGCTTATAGAGTATATAATGGCTGTTTATTAACGGTAATTCGGGGGTATTTAGAGTCAATTGGCAACAACGGATTAAAAAAAAAAAAAAAAAAAAAAAAAAATCCTGACTCTTCCGTGGGGATCATAATCTATCTTTTATTTAATTGCCAATTTTGAGGGTGACGGGTTAGCGGAATGCCAATGTCGAGTCTGGAATAAAGCAACGAAATATATATAACCTTTTGCAAAGAGAAATTATTTTCAAGCGGTAGATAATCCGGTTACTTTTTTTTCTTTCTTTCTTTTTTTTTTTCCAATTCTGCAAGAGTACTATTATTATATTCATATTAAGAAAACCGATAGGCATGTTAATAGTTATTGATCTGTTTGAAATATTCCTTATATTTTTTTTTCAAGAATATTTCTAATATAAAAATTTTATGGAGTTTTCAATTACGACCCTAAAGAAATCTTGCCTTAGATGCTAAACTTGCCTGATTATGTAAATATTAACTCAGTCGATTAAGCAATAATTTAATCGACTAGCCAGTTCACCGTGAGTAATTATCGTATTTGCAATTAATTAGGGCATCAGTTCGAAAAACAAGTAATGCGGAATACATCTAACTACAGATTTTTCCAAATTATTCTACGTTGCTCCTCACATGAACATTGTTCAGATTTGGAAGATTCTTATAGGTAAAATTTATCAATAAACGAAAGAGTTATTATTATTATTATTATTATTATTATTATTATTATTATTATTATTATTATTATTATTATTATTATTATTATTATTATTATCACACCCTTCCCCACCGTGGTGCGAAAGGGGTATTGTTTTTGGTAGATATCTTTGTGTATATGTATTTTTTTTCTTTGTTTCATCGTTAGCAAGTTTACGGAAACACTACTTGACCAGTTACCTGACATTTTTATGAGAGATGCGCTATGGCACACAATAAACCCCAAATTTTGAACTCATATGGTAAAGTTCAAGGTCGCTGTGACCTGAAAGGTCAGAATCGTTTTTTTACTATAACTTTGTCAAATATAATACGATTTACTTGAAATCAAGACCAAAATCGGCTTTTGGTGCCGAAAATAGAATTCTACATTCAAAATAGTGAAAATGCATAATTTTGAAGATTAGTAGGTTCAAAGTTCAAGGGGGGTCTAATTTTCAAGGTCACCAAATTTCAGAGGGCCATATCTGACATGAGTCTTTTTATAGTTTATATATGACATATCTGTTTTTGACGTTGTTAATAGTTTATATAGGACATATCTGGTTTGGCGTTGTTACTGTTTTTAGAATGATTTATCGTTAATTTATTCCCATCATTTATTTATTTCCTTATTTCCTTTCCTCACTGGGCTATTTTTCCCTATTGGAGCCCTTGGGCTTATAGCATCTTGCTTTTCCAGCTAGGGTTGTAGCTTGGCTAGTAATAATAATAATAATAATAATAATAATAATAATGATAATAATAATAATAATAATAATAATAAAAATAATAATAATAATAATAATAATAATCTCTCAAACTCGTTTGATATTGACAGGTAGAAGATCAAATATGGGCTTTTAAATGTGACACCATGACATTTGACCTTTGTGACTTTGATAGGTCTAATTCAATATCATCCGTTTTCAGCAAGTTCAGATTCACACGCTTTTGCTATTATTAATGGATACTGAAACTCTACACAAACATTTAAGAGCATTAATAATGCTTTCGGGAAGGCTCATTCGAGGGGCGGGGTTTGCTTTGTCTGACATTTATTATTATTATTATTATTATGGTGATGATGACGATGATATTATTATTATTATTATTATTATTATTATTATTATTATTATTATTATTATTATTATTATTAATGCCCACAGTCACATAAGTCGAAGTGGGACAAAAGGGGATATAGTTGTTGAAATATGCAATTAAATCTGAGAAATTGAATAGAGGCTAATAAAACTTGCTGTCAAAAATATTGGAATTGTATATCAAACCGAAAGAAATATATTCAATTTCAGTATAGTAAATTCATGTATGCTCTTTTTTTAGGTTATGAAGCATAATCTTGGAAATTTATTTCATTTAGATTATTATGTGGTCGAAGACTTTTAAAACCGGATTATGTTGTAAACCAAGTTTGAAAAGGATAAAAATCTCTCTACGATGATTGCCCTAATTTAGACATTATCTTGAATAATATATCATCTTTTAATTATACAGAATATAGGCTATATATATATATATATATATATATATATATATATATATATATATGTGTGTGTGTGTGTGTGTGTGTGTATGTATGTATGTATGTATGTGTGTGTATATATATATATATATATATATATATATATATATATATATATATATATATATATATATCTCGACGTCACTCATTATTTTTATCACAAGTGTAAATGGTGAAGAGAAATAAAATATTTTATTTTGTTCGCCTGTACTTATTTTTATATAATCTTCAAAGATATTTTTTGTGCTCGAAGAGATATGATGTTCAACATTGCCTAAAGGAAACAGAAAATTCAAAGCTTGTTTGTCTTCTTTTGTTCTTTGTTTGTGTTTTGAATCTTAGATTTTAATTGTCTAGCTAATAACGTTCGCTTACTTTCTTTTAACTAAAATTTGAAGAATTTTATTATTGAAATGTTGAACGTACTGGAATTATAAAGATTCTTTGTCGAGTAATGAAAAAATTCATAAAATACAGAATATTCAAAGGTTGTTCATTTTACATTATTATTATCAATATTATTATTGCTTAGTAAAACTCTACAATAATATATCGTTGTATATTTTATTTAGGATTTTTTTTCCAACGGATGAAGAATTTTTACTACACAAGAAATTGCTTCGAGTTATTACCATCATAAATATCATATTATGTTTTCTAGTATTCATATATTTTAAAAGTAGATATTTTTAAGAGAGATCTTTTTTTTCATTGGTGAAAGTTTCCATCCGTAACACATTTATGCATTTTCTGCGTTAAAAACTGTTATTTCATATTCCTTTAAACTACAGTATTATTATTATTATTATTATTATTATTATTATTATTATTATTATTATTATTATTATTATTATTATTATTATTATTATTATTATTACTTGCTAAGCTACAACCCTAGTTGGAAAAGCAGAATGTTACAAGCCCATGGGCCCGAATAGGGAAAATAGCCCAGTGAGGAAAGTAAACAAGGAAAAATAAAACATTTTAAGAACAGTAACAACATTAAAGTAAACATTACCTAAATAAACTATGAAAAACTTTAATAAAAACAAGAAGAGAAATTAAATGCTTACAGGCACTATATGCAGAATGGCCTCTTTGGCCCCAACGCCTGGCCGTATAACCCAAAATCCATACTTAAATTTGTTGATATTATACCCAACCTAAGACCTTTAAATATCTAGATTTTTTTTTTTACTCTGGGAAATAACTTCAAAGCGCATTTGGTTGCTTATCACAAATGGGGTTGCAAAAACGCC
>NC_090769.1:28732223-28739723 GCF_036898095.1 Palaemon carinicauda
GGAAGAGAAATAAGTTAGAATAGTGTGCCCGAGTGTACCCTCAATGAAGAGAACTCTAACCCAATACAGTGAAAGACCATGATACAGAGGCCAAGGCACTGTCCAAAACCAGAGAACAGTGGTTTAAATTGGAGTGTCCATCTAAAAGAGCTGCTTACCATAGCTAAAGAGTCTCTTCTACCCTTACCAAGAGGATAGTGGCCACTGAACAATTAGTGCAGTAGTTAACCCCTTGATCGAAGAATTGTTTGGTAATCTCAGTGTTGTCAGGGGTATGTGGACAGAGGAGAGTGTGGAAAGAATAAGCCAGACTATTCGGTATATGTGTAGACAAAAGGAAAATGAGGCGTAACCAGTGAGAAGGATCCAATGTAGTACTGTCTGGCCAGTCAAGACCCAATAACTCTCTAGGTAGTATCTCAACGGGTGCCTGGTGCACTGGCCAACCTATTACCTAGTAAAAAAGAAATGGTAAAAATCCTGGAATAAATGTTGCCAGGTATTTACCGTTTTTTTATGCAAGTTTTTAAGTGTATATAATTATAATTGCTTGATAATAAAAAAAATAAAACACGTGTAAATAAAATTAACTTCTGAGAAAAGTGATAATTGGCCTGGTTGCTATTTTTTTCTTTTACTTTTTGAAAAGCTTATTAATATGCGACATCAATCTGGTCGACTCCCTCGTTCTGCCCACCAAACAAACTGGCACAGCCAGTGCGCAGGTTAAAGGCATCGGCTAATCAATTACTTAGTTAATTAAACAATCGAGTTTTTTTTTTTTTTTTTTTTTTTTTTTTTTTTTTTTTTTTACCAGGTTTTGGGGTCGAAAATGTAACACCTCAAGAAGAAACTTATCCAATGAACAGGAATTTTAATCAGTAGGTACTGTTAATAAAAACCCAAAACAGGTATCTTTTTTATGTATAATTTTAGTGACGCCAAATTTCTTTCATTAACCACTAATTAAAGCGCTATTAAATCTTTTTGGCTGGTGATGGCGATGATACCCACCTTCTCATACTTCATGTGAATATTTAAAACCCTGAGTTAAATTTAGTTTTCTAGATGAAAGTTCCACTATTTGCATATTTTATTTTCGAGTAATCCAATTTCAAAACATGCTTTTACATAGCATGGAAATCTTTAATTAAAAGATTAAAAGGTCTTTGAAATTTGATTCCCCACGGATTTACCATTCTGACGTCACCAACTCGAGGAGGGATGTTCACATCAAATAGTTATATTTAGAGAACTACTGAGAAGCTTTGTGTAGAAAGACGTAAGCCGTTGAGCTTGTCAAAGTTGTTGATGAATTAGCTCATTAAAGCTTGTCTTCTCAAAAGCATAAATAGAAAGCGAATGGAGTCCTGTTATAAAGCAAGATGAATTCGGCTTCAGTTCAATTCATGAACTTATTTTTAATCGCATTGAAATTCATATGCCACATTGAAAATGAGGTTTAAACCATAGGTTAATTCTCTGTCATATACAAACCTTGCTTTTGAATGCAGTAGTTATTAGCTTGTTCGAACGTCAAAGTAAGTGAACGAGAGAATACTGCAATACCTAAGATAAGGAATCGAACAAGTGTAATGATGGCTGACTATCTTAGATTCCCTAATGAATAATAATGAAAATCCACCATATAATTCTTATGTATTTTTAATATTTATTTAACTTTCCTTGAAGTAGTTATTTGATGTTACTCCTTCAAAACACCTTGCACTGTCCAAGTTTCTCATTTGTCAATATAGACACTGTAAAAAAACTAGGCTTTTGTTAATTTCTTAGTACAATATTGTACAATTACTTATGAGGCTTTCAGCAAGTTCAAGTGTAATATGCGCCGTTCTTAGATTATTTTACGTTAAAAAAATTTATTCCAATGAATAATTGTATTTTAATTAATATTTTGGATAGTTTTCATTCTTTGGCTTTTATTTCCGATTTTCCGTTTACTCCGGTAATAATTAACTTTTATTTTCTAATTTTCTTTATCTTTTAGTAGTTTGCTTTTATGTTATCTATCCGTAAGGTTCTTTATTCCATAAAAAATTCATTTATATTTTTTTTTTAATTAAATTTTGTTAATTTAATATCACATTCTTTATTCCCATATTGACTAATCATTATTTTCTCACAGATTTATTTTAAAGTTTATTTTTTTATAGTTTTTTTATTTTTCCGAATCAGGGCTTCCCTTAGTTTGGGAAATATTTGTTTTGAGCCGTCGATCTGTTTTTGACATCCCAATTATCGGGTCTGGATGACACAGGCCTCGCTTTGGGGAGAAAGCATTATATCCCTTTGATGGTTTTATCGAAATATTTGTATTAATCAGATCAAATATTATGTTTATTATTGCACGTATGTTTAGTTCTTATTATCCGTAAAATACGAAGGATATATGTATATGTATATATATATATATATATATATATATATATATATATATATATATATGTATGTATGTATGTATGTATGTATGTATGTATGTATGTATGTATATATATATATATATATTGAGTGTGTATACTTATATATATATATATTTATATAGGTGTGTATATATATACATATTTGTGTATATTATTTATATACATACATACATACATATATAATATATCATAATGTATATTATGTTATATTATATTATACTTATGTATATATTATGTATATTATATACATTATATATATATATAATATATATATATATATATATATATATTTATATATATTTATATATATATATATATTATATTCATCTATATATACATATATTTATATATATATTATATTCATATATATATACATATATATATATATATGTGTGTGTGTGTGTGTGTGTGTGTGTTTATACATATTCATAATGAATAAACAATGTCTTGGTGGCGTTCAAAATTTGAAGATAGTTTTCAGAATTATTAGACAAATGTATTTACGTTTCTCCATTTATTATCTGGTGTCGACATGTGTTTCGAATCACTTCGTGACTCTTCTTCAGGACCACATTGGTTGAGTGATGGAATTACGTTTTAATATAAAGGCTAAGGTTTTGAAAATTTTGATACAAAACTTATTGGAAACTTGGAAACTAATTATCAAAAATCAATAAATGAAAACTACATATTCTTTGAAATATAAAGATGAAAATTCAATATAATCTAAATACATAAATGACCCGTCACAATGCCCAAAGAGCTCCATGACAGATCTCACAAGCCTTCTTATTCATTCTTAGGTTGTTGTTGTTGTTGTTTTTTTTCCCGTCAGATATTCGACAGATCTTTAATAAGTTCATCTCTTATTCAAAGCAGACTAATTTTCGGTAATATGGCATATTACTTTGCGTTTATAATGGATAGACAATATATAAGTGACGCGTCCAAAAATCGGAGACAGCTCAGTTTGTCGTGAGAGATACTGTCTTCGATTTTTGGACTTCACTAAGATATCGATTATTTAATATATATATATATATATATATATATATATATATATATATATATGTATATATATATATATATATAAATATATATATATATATATATATATATATATATACACACATATGTGTGTGTATGATTTTATATATATATATATATATATATATATATATATTTATATATATATATATATATATATATATATATATATATATATATATATATATATACATATATACACATACATACATACATACATACATACATACATATACATGTGCGTGCGTCTATGCGTCTAGATAAAACTTAAAAGGAATGGGATTGAATCCATTGTAAAGTTAGGTGCACATAGCTTAATAATTACATCTGAGATTAACTTACGCGTCATTATGATTTAATGCTTGCAAGAATAAAACTTAGTGCATTTTTTTTTCACGAATGTAAATGTTTTTATGCTAAACAGGATGATATAAGTCTCTTTTGCTAGCTTATGTATGAACTTCCATTTTAACGTTGTTATATATCTTCAAACGATTAATACTTTTTACTCTTTACTGCTCATACATAATTTATTCATTTAATTTCCTCAATGGTCTACTTTGGATCCCTAGGGCTTGTAGTAATCCTGCTTTCCCAACTAGGGTTGTAGTTTAGCTTGAGATCATAATAATAATAATAATCATAATAAAAATAATAATAATAATAATAATAATATGTACAGTATTTTAATGTCTTTCCTCTCACGTTAATAAGAACTTATTTTTATACAAGAGCAACAGGAAGTAGACGGACGGGAAATTGTAGGAGTAGATGAACACAAATGTGTGGAAATGACTATGAACAAAGAACTGGATAGAGAGAGGACCGTAGTTATTTTGGCCATTGCCTCCGGGAAGGACAGAGGAAGGGAGATCAGACAGCTGGGTAGTGATGGGAGGGCAGAGTGCAAAAGACATTGATGAGAAAGACAAGGGAGGTATGGAAGAATTAACTCGTTTTCCCCTTTTAAGAGTGGAGAGTCGAATATGGGTTTTTTTTTTTTTTTTTTTTTTTTTTTTTTTGCATGTGGAAGAAGTATTTAATCAGTGACTTAAGAATCTTATTTTATGTGGTCGACGACAATTTCCTCATTTCTTTTAGAAATAAATGAGGATTCTTCTTCGCCGTCGAGTATCAAATAATTTAAAGGTAAAAGATAGAATTCTTGGTATCTGTCTGTTGCCGATGTTCTTTTCACCTTTGGTGCTCAAGAATCATTATTGGGTGCGCAGGAACACGTTTGTGGCTTTTACAAAAGGGTATTGCGAAACTTCAAAAGCCAATATCTCTTTGCGGTTTATTGCATTTTGAGCATTCCAGTTTCCCCTTTCAATGGCGCAATCAAAAGGACTTTTTCCCCTATTTCGTTTCATCGGTGTTAGAGGACGAGAGGAGATACGTAACCATTTTTTTAAGAGTCCAATTAAAAGTGTCCAAAATGGGCTCTTTGTTTTTCGAAGTTGATTGTTTGGAGTAGTCTCTCCAAAATTAGGAAAGCAGTACGTTCATTTGCACATGCGGTAATATTTGCAAAGAATCATCTACTTATCTGTGAAGGTAAAATACAACTTCAGTACATATCTTTCAACTCTAGACCTCATCTGTTTTTATCTTTTAACAGTTTACACGAACTCTGTAAGAATGATAGGAAGATGTGAAACCCCAGAAATACGGAATTAACATCAATGGATAATAAATATTTTTATATATCTTGTTCGAACTTTCATACGAAATATATATATATATATATATATATATATATATATATATATATATATATATATATATATATATATATACATACATACATACATATATATATATATATATATATATATATACATCCTACAAAACACAAGAGGCAATTCAAGTAATTGTTACATAAAGATCCTAGTTCCAAAATATGGTTCAGCCTTGCTGCTACGAACAGCGAATGTAGATTACATGCAAGTCACCGTACAAGAGATATATATCAACAAATTCTTGGCAATGTAAACTCTTATGCAAGGAAAGTTTCTTCGGTGTTACTTTAAGAAAAATTATCCTTTTATACCGTTACGTTTAATAGTCTTAAATTACTCTCTAATGTCAGTGAGCACAACGGGCTCTGTACACATCAAAGTATCATCGGATTATTTTGTTTAAAGGTATAAAGGTCGCTCATGAATGGCAGAGGCAAGGGACAGTGACATTGCCCTAGCAATCAGGACAATGCCCTAGAGACTGACTATATATGATATGATCAGCACCCAAGCCTCCTCTCCACCCAAGCTAGGACCAGGGAGGGCTAGGCAGTGGCTGCTGATGACTCAGCAGATAGACCTATAGGCTCCCCCAATCCCCCCAACCTTAGCTCACAAGAATGGTAAGGTTACAGACACTAATGGCACTAACGAGTCTGAGCGGGACTCGAACCCCCGTCTGGCAAACACCAGACAGAGACGTTACCAATCAGGCCACAACCACCTTTAATTTGACTAAACCATTCTCGGAAAAAAAAATGTCGGCTGGAACCTAAATTTTCAGTAACTGTAATGATTTCTTGCGGAAAATAAATAGAAGAACAATAGTCTTCGATAGTGTAGACAAATCCCTTTGGAGAAATTATGTATAAAGGCTAAAGATTTACATAAGACCAAAAAACAAAGGTCTATGCCTCTTCAATCAGGATTATAGAATTGCAAATCCTAGGAGAGAAATGAATGCAATTGTTAATTTACTTATGTACACACATGCATTTATGAGTAAATGCTTGCCCTCATAATTCCCAAGCTTGAAAATATTACCTCAGATTTTACTCTTCCATGACATGCTTGCTTTTTATGCTTTTTGTCTCTGCTTTCTCGTAGTTATCTAGTCTAAACATGCTGCTTTGTCATGGTCCTTTTATAAAGAGAACATACATTTTGTACTTCAATTATATAGTTTTAGGGGTACCAATAAAATTACCTTTCGTTGCTAATAGAAAATTTGCTACCTTTCTAGAATCTTGATAGGTTTTAGGGTGGGGATGAATTTCTTTCTCGGTCTAAATATCCAAATTCAGAAATGTATTCAACGCTATTGATTACTACTTACTGCGTGAAGTTTATGTTCCTCAAGAGATATTTATAAATTATGTAGAGTTGATAAGTTTATAGTAGAAGAATAACATATTTTCTTAGATAATGTAAAAATTTAGAACGCAGATGATTATTTATAATTATGTTTTAATTGACTGAATATTTCGGAAAATTTATTTAGGAAAAATTATTTAGAATCTATAAAAATATATGTCATTCAATATCTAATACCATGCAAAGAAACACTGGCTTATTAAATTAATGAAAACACTATCTTAAACTGTATGTCTATCTTAAACTATATGTAGAAAACTAGATAAAATATCTGGACAAAATACGGTAGCGAGTATAGTTAAGTATTGCAAGAGTCTGGTTAGCTCCTTTTATCATTTTATGTTATTTGGAACGCTATTTAGGCTGAATGGACCGAAGGAGGGACTAGGAGAGTTGTAGTACATCTACATTATTTACAGCGACATTTAGTCTGATTAATTTGAAATTTAAGTGTCACTCTAAATCGTGATCAGTGACAGAGGATGCTGATGCTTAAGAGGCAATTAAAATCAAGGAAGGTTATTTAAGAGCGAATCGGAGGCAAATTCTAAAAGCAGAAATTGAATTTAAAAAAAAAATCACCTGCTAATTTCAAAGAACTAAACTACACGGGTGGTAGCGTCCTTGCCTGGTGATAGCCAGACTGGAGTTAATAGTACCGCTTGAACTCATTAGTTCCTTTGGTCGCTGCAACCACACCATCCTTGTGAGCTGAGGGTAGGGGGTTTGGGGGAGCTTATAGGTCTATCTGCTGAGTCATCAGCAGCCACTGTCTGGCCCTCTTTGGTCCTAGCTTGGGTGGAGAGTGGCCTCGGCGCTGATCATATGTAATATGGTCAGTCTCTAGGGCATTGTCCTGCTCGATAAGGCAGTGTCAGTGTCCCTTGCCTCTGCCA
>NC_090769.1:28742223-28754723 GCF_036898095.1 Palaemon carinicauda
ATTCTCTCTCTCTCTCTCTCTCTCTCTCTCTCTCTCCTCCTCTCTCTCTCTCTCTCTCTCTCTCTCTCTCTGTATCAAAGAGGAATATATATTAAACAAATGAAAATCCATCATGTGGCCATCTCTCTCTCTCTCTCTCTCTCTCTCTCTCTCTCTCTCTCTCTCTCTCTCTCTCTCTCTCTCAATCTGTCACGAACTGAATAACTGCAAACGAAGACTACACATTCCTTCTTGGCATCTTTCCCCCCTTCCATGATGAACGAACTTCATTTCATTTCTTCGCGAAAAACAACCACCGAAAAAATGAGTTGCCGGAACAAAAGGTCTTTCTTTCCAGAATCATTTTAGTTTTAAGTGTTTTTCTGCAATTGGCGAGAATACCTTCATATTGATATTCGGAGTTTTAACTTTATTTTTAGGTTTCTTATGGCTTCTTATGGGTGTTTAGTTTCATTGATATGTATTTATTTTGCCTTTTTAGTGTGCGGACTTTTAACTTTCTTTTTAGGTTTCTTATGGGTGTTTAGAGTTTCTTTTGACATGTATTTATTTTGCATTTTATTTCAGTGTGTCGTGAATTTAGCGCTACTTTTCCCATTATTTTAAAAGACAATTATATAAGCAACTTCTCTTTAAATCATTTCCGTTCATTTAAGCTCAAATAGAAAGCTCAAATAGACTAAATGCTTCATATCACGTTTAGAATTTCATTGGCACGTGTCGATTTTCGATTTTATTTTCAAGTGCTTTGAATTTAGTGCCATTTTTCTCGTTATTCGAAACGATAAATATACAAATTAATCTCCATAGAATCCTTTCCGTTTTTTTAAGCTCCAAAAGACTAAGTCTACTTCATATCGCCAAAAAAAAAAAAAAAAATGAAAAAAAAAAATAATAAAAAAAAAAAAACAGCACCGCCCACGACCGTCTTTCATTAATATTACTTTTTTTCTTCCTTCAAAAGCCTGGATAAGCTCGCCAACAAAACCTGCCCCCTCTCGCAGTCCGCTGGGCGTCGGGAACTGAATCTACGAAGCGACACACCTGCACGCCCACACGCCCCCCAGGACTGGTGTGGAAGATACGACCACAGAGGAGGATCAGCTGGCATACTTCCCGGCTGAGGAAGAAGGAGACGTAAGTTTTTTAGAGAGAGAGAGAGAGAGAGAGAGAGAGAGAGAGAGAGAGAGAGAGAGAGAGAGAGAGAGATGTTGTTGACATTATTAGTTGGTTAAAAAACACAGGCATAGCCATAACGTTTTTCATAATTCATTTCTGATATCAACAGATTTGGTCATTCTATGAGAGAATAGATTAACTATATTTGTGCCGTGTTTATTGGGGGCATTCTCATACTCTTGTAACTATTTAGTTGTATGCATATATATATATATATATATATATATATATATATATATATATATATATATATATATATATGATTAGCTCAACTACAAACCTAGCTAGGAAAGCAGGATGCTATAAGCCCAGGAGCTACAACAGGGGAAAATAGGCCAGTGAGGAAAGGAAAGATCATTCCACATTTTGGTCATAGCTGGATTAAAACTTCTGGGATACTGTGTAGTATTGAGCCTTATGAAGGAGATGGCTTGACTAGTAGAATGAACTACATAACTAGTATTGCGAGCTGGATGGTAGTCTGGGAATATCTGAATGCAACTTTCATAAAGAACTAATATTGAACGACGGTGTTAGAGATCGATATCTAGATCAGGAATAAGAAATTTAATAGACCGCAAGTTCTTGTATAATAAATTGAGATGATATTCAGCAGCTGAAGACCAGACAGTAGAACAATACTCGAAATAAGGGTTAGCTCTAGAGGAAACAACCATATTTATCATATAAGAGCCGAATTATGGATGAACCCTCTGTGTAGTAAACATTACCACAGCTAAATAGAAACTAAGCCCACTTATATTTTCATTTATATGTGATTTTGACAGAATAATTGAATGTAATTATTGCTGTTTTATTTGTTATTCTCTCTGTCATATGTCGGCCTTCAATAAGAATATTTGAATTACAAGAATTGTGAATGTTTGGACTACCGGTGTATTTGGTGTTTTAAAAACTATTCAATAAAGAAAATTGTCATTATGACATTCTCAAGTTAGGATCACATCGCTGATCTGTTTTCTGTAAATCTGTTTCATTGGTTCTTTGCGAAATCTAGTCAATCCCAAGCAAAACTTGACTTCAAAACCTAAATTTGGAAACGAAAATTTCCCATACTCTGTTAGAATGATACTTACATGCTCTAAGGCAGTGGTTCCCAAACTATCTTACCTGACGTCCCAATTTTTCTTCCAGTAGACCCGTACGCCCCCACTCCTCTTTTTCTTTTATATGAAATGATTCTTACATTTATTTCTTAGCATTGTACAGGAAAACAGGTTTCTGTTGGTATTACATTTTAATAATGAAAGCCACTCAAACAAATAATAGTACATTCCAGTAACTAAGAACGAAACATTTAGTTCGAAGTGAGCGAAAAAAAGTTTAAACATTAGAAAATTGGCAAAATTGAGTTGCAATCTTAGGAATAAATCATTTGAAAACATGGCATATAATATTTGAAAATACTTATGAGACTAAGGCACAATTTTTGGTCAAATTTAGTGAGATGGATGCATTTATGTAATGACATATATTTGTTCTTTTAATGATTTTATTCTACTAAACAAGTAATTTCCAGCAGGTGACTTCACGCCCCCCTAGTGGGGCGCGCCCCCCAGTTTGGGAACCACTGCTCTAAGGTCATAAGTAAGACGGAGAAATGTCATGTATAAGATGAAGGTGAACTTGGGATTTGAATACTACGATCAAAATAGGATGTTATATTACAAGCTGATGCTTTATAATGATAGCTCTAGGCCTTATGACAGATTGATCACCAATGGGAGTTGATCACAATATGTATATTCCCGAATAATTTGTTTGATTTATAAAGCCTCACTGTTTTTGGTTTTGCACCTGGTCCTCCGTTCTCTGCTGTTGGTACGATCTTGCTTCTAGAGGCGTCCGTGAAGTGTTGAATACCTCGGGAGATTTGCATATTGGCAAGTAAATCCAGTTAGAAAAGCGGCAGCAGGGTTCCGAAAGTTTTTAGAAATATTTTCAAACAGAGCACTTGTTTGTTTAGTTTTATGAAAATAGTTTAAAATAAACATGCATGTTTTTCTTAGTGAATATGTAAAATGGTCCTACGTTATTTATGCAGGTTTTTCTTCATATGTAAATCAAGAAGTTAAAGATTCAACATGGCGCTTAAGTAATATCTGTGATAAAACTAGAATTTTATGACGGGCTCCGGGTTAGCCTCTTTTTTTTCTTATTTTTTTTTTTACTTGTGTAAACACGAATTGGTTACCTTATAAAATACTGATGAATATTAATGCAATAGTATTACATGCCTCTATTATTGTTCATCTGTTGCTTTTTTTTTTTTTTTGTCTTGCCACTTTTTTGAGTAGGTTTTTTGTTCATGATGGCCTTGTCTTAATTCTCTTCATGACAAGGCTGCTTAATGTATATATCCACTTGGAATTTTTGGCCTTATTAAAAGTTAAATAACATGAAGGAAAACGTTTCTGTAGTAAAATCTTTTTTCAAATTTTACTCTGACGATGAAAATGTCTTCATATATTATATATACACTATATATATATATATATATGTATATATATATATATATATATATATATATATATATATATATATATATATATATATATATATATATATTATATGGGGTGTCCATACCTAAATTGGGTAGATATTTGGTTTGTTTGCCTCATTTAATGCACCTCTATATTATGTCCATCATTCGGTGCACACAGCACATCAAAACATTACTCGATTTCTTGCCATGTTCGCTGTATCATAACCTCATTAATGGAGGTAATGGCAACGGAGATCCTTTGCTTGAGATCAGTTATGTAATGTATCTTTGTTGAATACAAGAGACAGTCCCCAATGTGGTTGCACCGTCTTGCAGGAAAATGATGGTTAGTTGAAGCTCATCTACTTGTGGTGCCACATATTCTGTCAAAAGGGCAAAGTAAACATCAGCAGCATACCATTTCTCATTGAAGAAAAGTGGGCCAATGAATCGATTGCACGCAATCTCACACAACACATTAACCATTCAGGTATCTCGGTAAAGTTCCCTCGTCTCATGGCGATATTCTGACCCCCATATTTTCACATTGTGTGTTCAGTTAGCATGAAACATGAAAGGTTGTCTCGTCATTAAAACAAACTCGATTAAGGAACGTTTTCAGAATTTAAACTGCAAAATCTTTTCGTCATAGCTTAAACATTTGGCTCTAGTGCCTGTTTGAGTTGCACTTTGTAAGTGTACTAGTTCCTGAGTGGGAGTTTGTGCGCTGTAGTACGTGGTAGCTGTAAGCGTCTAGCAGCAGTACCGATAGGCCTTATAGGAGAACGATCAAGTGCCTGTCTTACAAGGTTGATGTTTTCCTCAGATTTTCCTGGTCGTCCACTCATCTCTTTATCCAACAATGTCCCTGTCTCTAAAAATTTCTTGTACCATGCAAGAATTGATAGACGTGAAAGTGGATTTCCACTTTCTGTTGATTCTCAGAATCTGCGTATCCGATTTTGTTTCAATATATCATGGCAGACATCTGACCTTTTCTCTAGGATCGGCTTTATTATGGGTATATTTAACCTCTTCCATCAGCAGGGTACTTGAAATACACAAATGATGGACCTTGACTCTTATGAAGGTGTAGACCCAAAATGGTACTTTTCCTTTTTCATAGAGAGATTTTATTTCTTAGCTCCTTAGTTGACTATTATTTTTCGCAAGATAGCAATAATAGGGTCGTTTTACACTTGTTGGAGAATTGATAAGGTTACTCCATTAGGGAAAGGTGTTATTTGGTAGCTCTAGTCCTGGTGATTACCGACCAATTTCCATGATTCCCGTATTATATAATTTTTTAAAGTCTCCTGGCAAAATATCTCAATAGTTATGCTGAAGGCAATTTAGCCATCGTAAAGACCTTGGAACATATAATGCCCATCTTGCAATTTCCATTGCTTTACAGAAATGCCCCTTTAGACGTTATTACGAAAGCGTTCTCTGATGTAATACCATTTTGTATATATATATATATATATATATGATAGAAATGAATTTATGTCTCGCATTGGGATCGAACCCTAGAATCAGATACCAAAAAGAAATAGAATTTCATGTAATATATATATATACTGTATATATATATATATATATATACGTACGTATATGTATATATAGCTATATATCTATATATATATGTGTGTGTGTGTGTTTGCTTTTGTGTGAATGTATGTATGTATGTATGCATGCATATTATGGCATGTCTCCCGAAAATTAAATAAAACAACCGCGATTAAGTAACAAACCAATCACATTTTTTTTTTTCATTTTCTTCCACCAGGTACCAACAACAGGAGCTTCTGGGGAAAGGGTCAGAACCTGGCTCATTCGCGAAGGCGGAAGGCCTGTCACCGAAGTCCAAACCTTAGACCTGAGCATGGTGAACCGTCTGGCCTCGGAGATCGCGAAGCAGATGGCTGAGGAGGAGTCAGGTCAGTCGGTGATAATTTACTTTTATCTCTGTAGAGATTGCTGTTTATATCCCTTCCTTACCAGGCTCTGGAATTTTATTTTTTTCGATGCTCCCTTGAATCCCATAATCTTCAATCTCTTGAGAGTCGAATTTATTACATCGGTTGTGGTTTCCTTGCTATGCCCTACCCCCCTCCCCCAAGCCTCCAATTTCATCCCTATGTTATTTTCATCATGGTTTTGAAATTTATCAAGAGGACCCCATCAGTAAACTGTAACACCATTATTAAACTGTAGTTGTGGCAACAAGCTTTCTTTTGTTGTTTTTTTCCTGTCATTTAACCAACTGAGAAGACACACTTCCTCTAATGTACCATAATTATCTGTAAAAATACTGTAATTACTGAATCACTAAAAATGGTATTATGGATTTTACAACTGTTCAAAAATAGCGAAAGCAACCAGCTTGTTGTCGACTCTAGTCTTCTCAGTGTTTTGCCTCTTTGGACTTCAAGTTATGTAAATCGTTACCTGTGTTACACTGCTATCCTGTGGTCTTATAGTTATGTCAAAAACGGCTGCTTTGTATGTAAGTGAAGTTTTATAGCTTGTTCAAGCTCGTGTTGCATAATCTCTGTATTATGAAACGCGATGTGTATCCACGGTTTTGTGTACGTTTAACAATGATACTCGACAGGTTATAAATTCCACGTTTAAGCTTCTTACTGTACAACCCAGAGCATTTATGACTCAACACTAGGTTCTGTATAGATAGACAATGCTGAATGAAAGTACCATAATGTGAGATGCATGAAAGTATGGTACGTAACTTAAAAAAATGTCGGAATATTATTTATAGGTATTCGCCAGTAATAGTTGTAACATGAGCATTGTCAAGGAAAACAATTTGACATGAGAAATTGTATATGGGATTTCTTTCCCAGTGTGCAAATGTGACATTTAATCTCCATACTAATTTGGAACATTTATAATTTGAACCAATTATTTAACGCCTAGGCCTCGGTGCGGCTTTTTTGAAAAAGGTGGTTAATATACGATCTTTGGGGGTGTTTCTATAGAAATTTCCTATCATACTAAATAATACAATATGACACTTTAGACGAGTTATCGCCTTTTGTTGAAAGTTAGTAAAAAACAAAAAAACAAAAAAGTATCCGATCATGAGGGAATTATACCAACTTTTTCTCATTTGTGTATACAAAATTATAAATTATTCTTTTAGTAGTTTTCGAATTGAGAGAGAGAGAGAGAGAGAGAGAGAGAGAGAGAGAGAGAGACGCCTAAGTTTGACGGTAGCAAACTTCAGGAAATAAAACAGCAGAAGGGCAGTGATTTTTGTCACAAACTGAGACAGCAGCAGTCAAGACAAAGTTGGTCTGGTCCTTGAAAGTGAAATTTGTTGTATTGTGTGAGAAGAGTTTTTTTTCTTTCTCAGAATGCCTGGAATTGTATTGACGACATGCTTACTTAGTAAATCACGACAAATGGGATTTCATGTGTTAATCTGAGAATATTTTCTCTCTCTCTCTCTCTCTCCCTCTCTCTCTCTCTCTCTCTCTCTCTCTCCGGCATCAATGGCCTTAGATGCCAGGATACCAGGATACTTCAAATCTCTCTCTCTCTCTTCTCTCTCTCTCTCTCTCTCTCCGGCGTCAATTGCCTTAAATGTCAAGATGCCAGAAAACCTCAAATCAATCAATCAATCAATCTCTCTCTCTCTCTCTCTCTCTCTCTCTCTGGCGTCAGTGTCTAGATGTCAGGATCCCTGAAAACCTCAAATCTCTCTCTCTCTCTCTCTCTCTCTCTCTCTCTCTCTCACGGCGAAAAGTTGTGCAATTCATTTTATTTTTAAAAACCAGTCGGATTGATTTAGTCCCGTCTTGTGATGGAAATGGAACTATTAATTTTGATTTATTCCATATTATTTAATTTGCATTTGATAAGTTTTGATATACAGCTGTAGTAAAATTGGTGGCCTCTCGAATTCGTCCTATTTTATCATTTTCAATTTCTTATTATTATTGCTAACTAAGCTACAGCCTTAGTTAGAAAAGCATGATGTTATAAGCCCAAGGGCTCCAACAGAGATAAATAGCCCAATGAGGAAAGGGAACAAGGAAATAAACAAACTACAAGAGATGAAATAACAATCAAAATGAATTATTGTAAGATCATTAACAATATTATATTAGATCTATCATATATAAACTATAATTATCCTCAAGCAAGAGAACTGGCTAGTTATGAAAAAGAGAGAGAGAGAGAGAGAGAGAGAGAGAGAGAGAGAGAGAGAGAGAGAGAGAAGTAAATTAACGCTCACATTAGTTGAAAATTATGATCAATAGGTGTTTTTACCGTTTTAATTAGCAGCTTCCGCAGCGGTAATTTGGATCCAACCCAGTTTGAATTGATGGGATTTTTTTTTGTTTTTATAAAATCCTAAAACTTAACATAAATAACGCCGTGGTTTATCTTTATCATTCATTACTTCTCTCTCTTCATAATTGAAATGCTCATATTTGTAGTCAATACTTCTGAAAGAGTGATAATTACAGTTATTTTATTTTATTCTTTAATCTTTTTTTTTTTTTTTTTTTGAGGGGGGAATGCTTCCTTGCATGTTAGGTCGCTGGCCACTGTTTACTCTATATTGTTATTATCTTATACTATATCCCTATCGGCATTTAATATTCTTGCGAAATTTCTTTCCAGATTAAGGTAATTATGCTAATTATGAAACCGTTTTCGTGACCTCATTTTCACAAAGTATTGGGATGATGAATGAAAACGTCATTTGTTGTTTCATCATTATTGCCTCAACTTCCAATCACTAGTGGCGTAGAGAGGCATCCCATTTTCCATGATTATTTTTGTTTAAATTTACATTAAATATACATATATATATATATATATATAGTATATATATACAGTATATATATACAGTATATATATATATATATATATACAGTATATATATATATATATATATATTTATATATACACAGTGTATATACATATATATATATATATATATTTTTATATATATATATATATATATGTATGTATATATATATACATACATATATATATGCAGTGTATATATATATATATATATATATGCAGTATATATATATATATATATATCGTTGTTCCTATCAATTTCTAGTAGGTAGATATTTCACTGCAAAACCTTGTGTCATCTCTTCCAAAATGAGTTTATTAATATTAAGCCGTTTGACCTAACAAGGAGAGCCTGTAAGAAAAAAATGTCTTGGCAGCCACTGTGGCATCCATCCTTTAACTATTGAATTATTGATAAACTAACGTTTAAATTCTTGTGTCCCGTGTTATTGGAAAATTGTTCCAACGGAAGGAACCTTGCTTGTACCATTCAATGATTTTCATATCTGCACAAAGAAAGTGAGTATCAATATTATTTCAAATAGGACGTATTTAGAAAATATATTTTTTTACCTTAGTAGTGCTCCCGTAGCCCCAAACATTCAACAGATTATATTATAGTCAATAGCAGATTTGTAACGTCTCTGCCTGGTGTTTGCCCGTCGGGGGTTCGAGTCCCGCTCAGACTCGTTAGTGCTATTAGTGTATGCAACCTTACCATCCTTGTGAGCTAAAGGTCCAGTCACACATGCATGTTTAGGCCAGCCGTATTATCACGTATCAAAAAGTGCACGTATAACGTCAGTACAACGCAGTTCGCTGGTTCGTGCAACGCAGTAATTGTGGAAACGTCCCAGCAACCTAGGACGTACCTTGCCGTATGAACGGTACCTCGTGGATACCTGGCGGTACGGCGAGGGCCACGTATATTGTGGGCAGCTCACAATATACGTGGGTCGTCACGTATCCGTGATTGTACTTGACTATACGTTGGGCGCACGGGAGGCCAACCTAGGGGCAACCGGAACATACGTGAACATACGTAATGTATAACGTCAGTGCTAAGGAAGCCCAACGCCATCTTCACGTATTGTGGCTGTTTCCCCGCCAAACACGCCAACCCACACCACCGCCAGGTAGCGTTAAGGCAGCGGCGCGGCAACGTGGCTTCAGTGTGACAGAGAGAGCCGTACGGCTGGCCTAAACATGCATAAAAAAAAAACCCTAAAACACGAAGAAACAAAGGAGCTACCAAATATAGTAAAACCAGAGCAAGTGTGAAACTTCATCCCGATAATAACCATTCGATTTCGGTTATTATTATTATTATTATTATTATTATTAAATGCTAAGCTACAACCCTAGTTGGAAAAGCAGGATGCTATAAGCCCAGGGGCCCCAACAGGGAAAATAGCCCAGTGCGGAAAGGAAATAAGGAAAAATAAAATATTTTAAAAATAGTAGTTGGATGGTGAATGACTGTCAGGTACCGCCCAGCACCCTTTTTATACCTGGGAGTATAGAGGAGGCATGCCTGGCACCAACCTCGCGCTGATATACCTCTGACGAAAGTCTGACGTAGCTCTGACGTTGCTCTGACGTAGCTCTTATGTAGCTCTGACGTAGCTCTGACGGCACTTGACGTACCACCTACGTCACCATACCTAGTAAAGACGTTATGCTTGCGTGACCCTTCACGTACTACCTGGAAGTATGTCCATACAGTAGGTCCACATAACGTATGCACAACGTAAGTACAACGCACAACGGCTGCCACTCACGCACTACGTCACACTAACGCAGTACTAACGTCATACTGACGTGCGTAGGTGCAACGTTGTGCGGCACAATTCAATACCTGTGTGGGCGTGGTTAAAAACGCACGTTTGGCCGCGTATGGGCATACGGGAGGACATACCGGGTGAGAACATGCATGTGTGACTCTACCTTAAGGTTGGGGGGTTTCGGAAAGCCTATAGGTCTGTCTGCTGAGTCATCAGCAGCCACTGCCTGGCCCTCCCTGGTCCTAGCTTGGGTGGAGAGGAGGCTTGGGCGCTGATCATATAATATATGGTCAGTCTCTAGGGCATTGTCCTGATTGATAGGGCAATGTCACTGTCCCTTGCCTCTGCCATTCATGAGCGACCTTTAAACCTTTAAACCTGTACTGATGTAATAAGTAATCTGTTTGAGAAATTAAGGCTAATGAGAATGAAGGATGAAATTAATGGCAAGATTAGCAGATTCCAGGGTGGTGGGATATAGGGTAGATCACCAGCAGATCACCTTATTACAATGAATGCTGTTATAGATTATAATCATTATTCAGGAACCTCAACATATGGTTTGGAGATGCAGTAAAGTGTTTTGATAAACTTTGCTTAAAAGACTGTGTCAAAGAATTAAGCAAGATGATAGGGAAAGAGGATGCTAAGATGATATATGAACTAAATGAGGAAGCTGAAGCAATAATCAAGAGTCCCATCGGATATACAGAAGAAATTGATATAGAAGGAAATGTAAAACAGTGAACAATTTTAGGACAAAAAATATGCTCAGTTGTTAATTCTATAAGTAAAAATACGATAAACCTGATTAGAAACATTTGAATAAAAGCCCTGATTCATGTAGATGATATAATGTTTCCGAGCAACAATAAATACAAAGTAAAAAAAGCTATAAGCAATTAGCGCAGTTTGGAAGAACTAAAAAAATTTACTTTTAGCGCCAATTCACAGATGTCAGCGGTGTTAGTAATGAGACAAAACCGAAGGGGTTAAAAAGGTTAATTGAGTAGTTAGAAATGGAAGGATAGAACCAGTCAAAGAATATGAATATTTAGAAGAAGGGTACTCAGAAAAGGTTAAACCATAGTCTTAGCATAAGTAAAAGGGTTGCAAAAATAGCTAGAAGTTACATTCAGATCTTCCCGGACAGTTCTATCCTGTTCGTGAAACTAGACCTTCTCCATCATGAGGCTCAATACATAGTATGCTAGAAGTTTTATTCCAGCTGTGACCAAGTTATGGAATGATCTTCCTAATCGGGTAGTTGAATCGGTAGAACTTCAAAAGTTCAAACTTGCAGCAAATGTTTTTATGTTGAACAGGCTGACATAAGTCTTTTTATAGCTTATATATGACATATCTGTTTTGATGTTATAGTTTTATAAATGTTTTATTTTAATTGTTCATTAATTTTCATATCGTTTATTTGTTTATTTCCTTTCCGCACTGGGCTATTTTTCCTTGTTGAAGCTCTTAGGCTTATAGCATCTTGTTTATCCAAGTAGGGTTGTAGCTTAGCTAGTAGTAGTAATAATAATAGTAATAATAATAATAATAATAATAATAGTAGTAGTAGTAGTAGTAGTAGTAGTAGTAGTAGTAGTAGTAGTAGTAGTAGTAGTAGTTGTAGTAGTAGTAGTAGTAGTACCTGCTGAGTCATCAAAAGCCCTTTCCTGGCCCTAGCTTGTATGGAGCTGGGCATGAACGCTGATCCTTACGTTTTTCACCCATAAGAAAACCTCTAACCCTTTATTGTTATTGATGTTCTCCACCTTTTTTTATGTCTCAAAAACTATTAGTTGTTAAAAAATATTTGGTTATTTTTAGTGACTCAAAAACTATAAGTTGTTAAGAAATATTTGGTTCAACAAATATACATTATTTCTTCGTTTTCCTTTATACAAAGAAACTCCAGATTACTTAAAGTATATTATTCGTGCATACTCAGCATGAATAACCCTAATGTCTCATGGGCTCTCGCAAAAAAAAAAAAAAAAAAAAAAAAAATAAATAAAAAGAAAATTATCTCTTTTCAATGATCTTACATTTTGAAATAAAGTAAAAGAATGACTAATATGGCGGAGAAACTTTCCTTTTAGTGTCAATACTTATTTATATGCGTTTTCTTCTCAGAAAAGAAGTCTTAGTTCCACTCCAGGTAATAGATGGCCTCTCAATTATTCAGA
>NC_090769.1:28759723-28763134 GCF_036898095.1 Palaemon carinicauda
TTTATTCTTTAACTTTTTGAGCTATCTTTTAGACAGACACATGACCTCATGTGTAGTTTACTTTGTGGAAGTGGCATAAAACTTCATTTTGAAGGGCAAAAGCGCTAACTGAACACCAACTTAGAATTCATTATAACAGATGAAGTGGTTTGGAAAAGGCCTTGTAACACACCAAAATATATTTAGAAAATTCGTTATAACAGAAAGTACAATATATTTAGATAAAAGTTTTTTGACAAGTAAAAACGAATTTAAAAAGTTATTTATAACAGCTAGCACATTTATATTTTTTTTAGAAATTCATTATATCATCATTTTAGTAAGTTCTTTATAATAAATACTCATTATTTTAGAAAGTACTTTATAACAAGTACAAAATATATTCTTTACAATTGAAAGTACACATTATTTTATTTGTCCATTATAACATGTACACATTATTCTAGAAGTTTAGAAAGTTCTTTATAATGGCGTGTACACATTAGAAAGTCCTTTATAACATCAAAGTACACATTCATTTAGTAAGTTCTTCATAATTCCCAGTACACTATTTTAGAAAGATGTCTAAAACAACAAATCCACATCATTTTAGAATTTTTTGGTAACAAGTACACACAATTTTAGAAAATTCTTTAAAACAAGTACCCTTTATTTAAAAACTTCTTCATATATACAAGTATAGATTATTTTAGAAAGTTCTTTATAACAAATAAACTCTAGAAAGTGCTGTATAACAACAAATATACTATATTTCAGAATGTTTTTCATAAGTACACATATTTTTATATGTCTATAAAAACAACTGAGCACTATTGTTAAAATGTTCTTTATAACAAGAAGTAAACAATATTTTAGAAAAGTTCTTTTTAACACCAAGTGCAGACTATTTTATACATGCTTTATGATAACAAGTAAACACTATTTTATAAAGTTCTTTATGCTTTATGATAACAAGGACACGCTATTTTAGAAAGTTCTTTATAATAAGTACACATTTTAAAAAATTTCCTCATACCAACAAGTACATTTTTTAGAATATTGTTTATAACAAACAGATTATTTTAGAAAATTCTTTATAACAACACGTACACAGTTTATAGAAAAATCTTTAGAAAACAATTACAGGCTAGTTTAGACAGTTCTTTTCTATACCAGGGAGTGCACACATACATTTCTTGTAACAAGAATACAAACTATTTTAGAATTTTTTTTTCTATGAAGAGTACAGTAGGCTATACACTACTTTAGAAAATTCTTCATAAATATTAATATACTTAATTAAAAAAAAAAAAAAACTATAATAACAAGTACACGCTACTTTAGAGAGTTCCTTGCACAAGTAAACATTGATTTAAAAACTTCCTTGCAACAAATAAATACTATAGTCAATTTTTTTTAGCGAGGCAGATTTGCACCGACTGGCAGCGGTGCCGTTTTAGCTTGGAAAAGTTTCCTGATCGCTGATTGGTTGGACAAGATAATTCTAACCAATCAGCGATCAGGGCACCGCTGCGAGTCGTTGCAAATCTGCCTCGCTAAAAGAAATGGACTATAGTTTAGAAAGTGCTTTGTAACAAATACATACTAGTTTAAAAAGTGCCATATAACAATTGAAAAATATTTTACGTTTCTTGCAACAATTACACAATATTCAAAAGGTTCAAACAACAAAATATTTTAGAATATCTCTTGTATCAAATACCCATTATTTTAGAAAGTTAAAGGTAAGAAGTGCATTTTTTCAAAAGTTTATCATAAAATTACAAAAAAAGACATGAAATTATGTATGCTATGGAAATAAAAAGAAGTAAAAGAATGAAAAGTAAAATAAAAAGACTCATTGTCACTGGATTCATTTTGTACAATGGCGTGACATAGGTGGGTCATCGACCCGGAGAATTATTTTGATGCCCTCGGAATGGCAACAATGATGGCTTTCTCGCTCAAAACTATTTGGAAAATTGTTTAATAACAATTCCATTGTAACTATGAAAATATTTCATAGTTTTTTCACGCACTTCAATTTTGCTTTTGTCTACTTAAAAAAAATGAAATGTCTCGTTATACCCATTCGAAGAACAGATAGTATTACAACTAAAAATACTAGCATGGGGTATTATACTTGATATTAATTTTTTTTTTCTTTTTTATTTTGCTGGATTTAACCAGATTGTTCAAATTTTTCATTTTCATTGTTCATGTTTCATTCACGTTGACCTATTTTTTTTATTTTTTTTTTTATTTTTTTTTTCATTCAACACAGTTCATATATTTGACAGCCGATTTTGGAATTAGAATTGGGATTAATTTCATTCTTGTTAAAGTCGAAAAACAAAACGGTAATTTTTCATCGGCTTCTTAAATAAATTTAAATTTCATGGTTTGAGAGTTTAAATTATCTCTCGTTGATAATTTATTGAGAGATTTGGTGAATGTAAATTCTCACAGAACAAATACATTATAAAAAAAACGGACAAGTAGTAATTGCAAACACACACTATACTGTATATTTAGGAATATATTTATACAGATGGATACATATATATACATATGCAATCGTATATATATATATGTATATGTGTATATATATATATATTACACACATATATAAGCATGTATTTGTTATATATACAGGCTTATATATGTATATATATTATATATACATTATATATATATATATATATATATATGTATGTATATATGTATGTATGTACGTATGTATGTGTCTATATATATGTGTGTATGTATATATATATATATATATATATATGTATATATATATATATATATATATACCGTATACTACATATACATATATAAGTATGTGACCACGAATTTACTGGGGATGAACCAGCAAAACAGCTTAGGTTGATATCGATGTTTACCCCCATTAAACTGAACAAACCAACATTAAACTGTGGTTTTATATTTTGTTCATTTACTTGGCCATGGATAATGATTTTTATTTGCTTGATCATTAGGAATTTAGAAACACCGGGGTAGGAACTGTTTGCAAAAAAAGAAATAATTTATGGCCTTGCTATATTTTCCATATTTTCTTTCTATTTTATGCTTAAAATAGGCTCTTTTGAGTATTTCTTTTTTTAAATAAAAAGTTATTCGTACAAATTCGATAATTCAAGAAAAGTTTAAGTTTGTTACTTGTGTGTGTAAATGGTATTGTCAATATCATTGAATATGAGCTAAAACATCAAACTGAACTAGGTACTGAAGGATTTCCCATGTCCCAGCGTAGGTCCAGTGTGGCCCAAATTGTATCGTACTTTTTCAAAACTTTTAAAACTTATCCTTTATGTTATTGTAATCGTTGTGTTAGGCAATTAAATTAGATTGAGAGGAAGGTTTAGTAATATGCAATTAAATTGCCAAGATCTTCCCTCTAGGTTGCAT
>NC_090769.1:28778634-28783634 GCF_036898095.1 Palaemon carinicauda
CCTTGCAATTTAATCCTTGGTTATTTTATGACATGGATTTTTATTTCATTTTTATGTAGTTTTAAAAAGTTCTAATAATTTTCATTAAAATATAGACATGAATTTCCCAAATATATAATCATCATTTTTTAAGAGCTTTAGTAAAAATGTAGCGATTAATATTTACTTTCAAGATGTCATCCATACATACTTACATACATACACGTGCATTTATCGGTAAAATTGAGGTCAAAGTTGTCACCTGTGGTAATATGCCGTAAAGTGAAAGCCAACAGTGAATGAAAACTCAAATTTGTGAGAAAACTCTTACAAAAGAACTTTCTGTCACTATCATAGTCGAAAGTTTATTCCTGCACATGAATCGCATTGACCGTAACTCGTATTTGAATTGGTAATTTACTTTAGCATTTAAATGTGGTGTGTTAAGATGGGAATAATCTGCTTATGAATAGATAGGGCGTTAGGGGACTTAAGGTAGTTGATAAATAACGGTTTTTTTTTTCTTCTTCTTCTTTTTAATAGGCTCGAACTCTTTATCACCCGAGTTAGCCCGGCAGCATTGCGAGATCATATTGTAAATATGACCGATTCATGAATTGTGATTTTGTTAGGATGTGTCTACATAACTTGGAATCCAGCTGATATAGATTTTAGTTGCCTCAAGAGGTAAATAAAATTTATTTGCTGATGGCATTTAGTTACTAATAACAATTATTCTCTGGAAGAGGAGCGAGTGCTCCTCATTTTACTCATCGGATCAGTTATCTGGTAATTTTTAAGGTTCTCGAATTTATCCAATTAAGACCAAAGATACTTAAATTTTCTTAACTGTCATTATAGATCCATTCTGAGCAATAATCTTTCTGTAATTTTAGTCTTCTGGAAGCGCGTTAAACGTTAATGATGTATTTTGAGCAATGACCTTTCTGTAATAGTAGTTTTCTGGAAGCGTTTTGAACGTTATGGATGCATTCTGAGCAATGATCTTTCTGTAATTTTAGTCTTCTTGAACCGTATTCAACGTTATTTAAAACAAATATAATTTGTTCTCGTATAACGCATCACCAATTTAACAATTTATTCCTGAAAAAAAAAAAAATTATTTATTCCCTCCCAAAAAAATTAGTGGGTCAAAAATGAAGCCTGTTATTGCGTTCCTAAGATGAAAAAATATTGTAACTAGAAAATTATAAAGGAAGACACATTCAATCATTTGATTTAATTATATTTCCCATTTATTCGTATTTTTGGTAACCTTTCTACAATAATAAGGTTTCCTACAGTTTTAAATTTTTTATATGTTTATAAAATAAAAACCTATTTCATACCAACTGCCACACCCATTACAATTCTAAACTAAATCAGTGACTGTCAACTCCAAAGGATCTCTCTCTCTCTCTCTCTCTCTCTCTCTCTCTCTCTCTCTCTCGCTCTCTTTAACAACAATTATTTTTAATTGATAGAAAAGCAGAATAACTAATAAACATGTTTTAACATTACTTAGTATATCCAGGACCTCAAATATACAGAATTCATAAGCTTCTTTCACGACCAATTGAAATTTTACAGAGGAGTTCATCATTGATTCCGTTGCAAACTATCCCATTATGGTAACTCGCCTCTTTTTCTCTCTTATTTCATGCATCGTTTTCCATCATGTTTTAATCAAGAATTCTTTTGTGGACCCAACATCTCTCCCAGAATTTTTATTGTGAAAGAGACAAATTTAATTGATATCCGGTTACGATATTTTCTAGATTTCCAATTAAATTTTTCTCTCTCTCTCTCTCTCTCTCTCTCTCTCTCTCTCTCTCTCTCTCTCTCTCTCTCTCAGGAAACTACACATTGAAATTAATTCATAGCATAATATATCCTGATACTGGACTTCTTGTGGCTCTCGTATATTTTACGGAACATACAATATTTCCATTGCTCTACATACGCTCATAATTTATCTCCAAGGAATCTCTTAATCGTCTGAATGACCATGTGACTTGTAAATTCCTATTAAAGATATTTTTACCAGACTTATAACAGCTTCTTCCATATTATAGTTTTCATTTCCCAGGGGAAGACATTGTTTCTTGCATCATTATGTGGGAAATTCTGACATATATAATTTTATTTTAGTTCTTATAACTGTCGTAGGTTTGCCAATTGCAGGGTCAACCCGTTTTTATTTACTTTTTCCAAATAGGAAAATAGAATAAGTCATATTTTCCTTTTAATCCTAAGGAATATGTGTCCAGTGTTCTCAACATTCAAAGGATACCGAGGTTTTAACTTTTCGTAGACCCATCACTGAGCTTGAATGACCTCGAGGCAAGAATAAAGCAACATGACTTTCAATCAGTCTCAGAAATACAGGACGCATTTTTATCCATTGCCAATCACACCCGACTCCAGAGGTGTACTGTCAGCTTCCGAGTTTTAGTTTTCGTCACAGCCTTCATTTCCATTTGAGAATTTTCATTCATCTTAATATAATTAGCAGCTGTAACTTCAGAGCTACTATGAAGCAAATGATTCCGTATCTAAAAGGAAGTTCAAAAGCGACATGAAGTACACAATAAAAAAGTTTTAATATCTCCATATTTTACAAGTTAGTTTGAAATGAAGAGCTTTTTGATATACAAACGCAGTAAATTGTTTCCAGGAAAGTACCGCTTGACGTCAGAGGAACTTCTTCACTGATGCACTTTCCCGAAGAGCGGTAGTGCCGTCAGTGGCAGAACACTCATGTGTTGCACTGTAGGAATTACTAAAAGGTCTTTGCAGTGTCCCTTCAGTCCTAAATGCCCTAACTATTTAGCCTTCCAATACCTTTTGTTACTGCTTCTTTTCTTCCATCATGCTGTCTAACCTCTTCAACGTTTAGTCCACCCCCTGGGTGCAAAATGGCCTCCCAGGCCTCAGCTGTTGGGTCATTGCCCAAATTCCTAATTCCATCTAATTCAAAAGCCATAACTTTGTACAGCTCATTAATAGAAAATGTAAATTTATTCATTATGTTAAGTTGGGCCATTTATGATAATTTGCATATTCCCTGTGACAGATGAAGCTTTAAAGTAGTATAAAATTATTAAGAATGTCTTCGACCAGATGATAAGATGAGGGATGTCTTTTTTAGTAGACGAGAGATAAATAGGAAAATCAATTTCTTCTTCATTCGAAGCCATGAAAGAGCATGTTATAAATTCTCTCTCTCTCTCTCTCTCTCTCTCTCTCTCTCTCTCTCTCTCGTTAGATGGTCTGTTATAGTTTTATTATACATTTCTTTTATTTTTTGTTATAAATATTGGAATTAATAATAATTCTTTTTCATCTAGAGTAATCAAAATCTTAGTTCACTTCCTGAAATAAAAATTAAATTTTAAACAGCAAAGTGAAGTTTGATGAATAATGAATCAAACGCTGTAGATTTTACGTGCGTTTTCAGCCCTACTATGATTTAAAACAGAAATTTTCAATGCAAGTAAAAATAAAACGTGGCTGTTAAAATATTTCAGACGAGGATCATGCCTTGTTAAAACAGTCTCTCTCTCTCTCTCTCTCTCTCTCTCTCTCTCTCTCTCTCTCTCTCTCTCTTCTCTCTCTCTCTCTCTCTCTGTCAGAGCAACTGAACCAAATCTGTTCCGCTAGAATATTTTTTCGCCATATCACTTAATATCCTTTCCATCCCTTTCCCCGCCAGGTTCCCCTTTGTTAGATCTGTCCAAATAAAGCTATACGGGACACACGCAGTCTCATATTTGGATTTTGTCAGGAGACCAGGATTATGGTTTTTATGGGAGATTTTCATTTATATTTATATATTTATATAACATTATTGATACTGTATGTACACACACGTATATTATATACAGTATATATATATATATATATATATATATGCATATATATACATATAATTTATGCATATATAAGTATATATGTGTATATATATTATATATATATGTGTGTGTGTGTGTGTGTGTGCGCGCGTGTGTGTGTGTGCGTGCGTTCGTGTACCTTTCACACTTGAGTATTTTTGAAAAGGATTTTTTTTTCTTTATAAATTTCTTCCAATGCACCTGTGATATAATTTTCCAATCGCCAACACTATGTGGTTTTGGACTAACCTCAATGGGAGTAAAGTCAAGTAAATTATATAATAGTGTAGATCCTGTTGTCCCTTTGAATGAGAATTTAGTCAACATAATTGATAGGCGTATCCCTTCTCGTGTGCTAAGGTACCGAATGAAGGACAAACCGTGGTTCAATGATGATTGTAGACGTGCTTATTTGGAGAAGCAGGAGGCCTATCACCTTTGGAAGGGTAACAGATCAGATTTGACCTGGAACAACTATACTCAGCTTCGAGCTTTTGCTCAGAGAGTTTATGCCTCAACTGAAAAGGAGTACAATTTAATCATAAAAGAAACCCTCTCTGGTACAACTCAGGAACATAAATGGTGGTCTACCCTTAAATCTGCACTCTTTGGTGTAGATGCAACAGTTCCTCCTTTACTTAAACCAGATGGCTCAGTCACTCACTGTCCAAAGGAAAAGGCAACCCTTTTGGCTGATGTTTTTGACAGTAAACAGAGTAATGAAAAACTTGAACTTCCTCATTCCTGTTTTCCTGAGGCTAAACTAACTAGTTTAGCTTTTCGATCTCGTGAGATTAAAGCTCTGTTGATGGACCTTGATGCTTATGGAGGTGTAGACCCTAATGGTATTTTTCCTTTGTTTTTTATAAAGACAGCAGATTTCTTAGCTCCAAAGTTATCTGTTATTTTACGCAAGTTAGCAAGAAGAGGAGCTTTTAGCACTTGTTGGAGAATTGGTAATGTTACTCCTCTATGCAAATGTGTTTGTGGTAGCTCAAGTCCCACTGATTACCGCCCAATTTCCATAACTCCCATATTATCTAAAGTTTTTGAACGTCTTCTGGCAAAACGTCTTAATAGGTTTGCTGAAGGTAATCATCTATTCCCTAGTTTGCAATTTGGTTTTCG
>NC_090769.1:28788634-28791134 GCF_036898095.1 Palaemon carinicauda
CAACCTTCCATTTCCATCTTTCACTGTCTCTTCAATTCTTGAGCCAGCCTTCCTTACTCTCTTCACTTCTTTCCAAAACTACTTCTTATTCTCTTCATATGAATGACTCAATCCCTGACCCCACCTCAGGTCAGCTGCCCTCTTTGCCTCACTTACCTTGCGCTTTACTTCCACATTTTTCTCTATATTTTTCATACTTCTCTAAACTATTACTCTGCAGCCATTATTCAAATCACCCTATAAAATAATACATCTTCCACAAAAATAAATTAAAAATGAAATATTGCAAGAAAAAATGTACACAATACAATATAAATAATTTCACTCATTTCTTCTTAACACCACTGCAACCAAAATACAGAATACCCAAAGTGAAAAAAAAAAAATCATAACATCAGTTTTACACAACCTCATCAATAACCTCCCTCTGGTTGCGGGCAATACGGGCTTTTGGGGCGGGACAGGGGTATGAATAGATATTCCTTCATCCCTCGATTTTTACTTGTCCGGGTTTACGGCACAATTTCGCAACAAAACTCACCACCACCATTTCGTCATTTATTTAAATCATTACAACACATGCACTTGCAACTATCAACCGGTGGCCACTAGCCATTTTCCCGAGAAAATCATTCATCTTCCCGCCCTTGTCTTACAACATTAAATATAAGGTATTCACATCTACACGTTCTCTAACACTGCCTATCCTCAAGGCTGAACTTTAATCCCGCAGCCACTTGCCATTCGGGAACTGTCCCGGCCACAGCAACCAGAAACCATATAAATACATGAATGATACAGCATCCATCTGACTGATCTCACTTGACATATTTAACCTCTGATTGTTTTTAGGTTCACTCAGCAATGGTATATGTATTCCCACACTCAGCAAAATTACCACAACATTTTACATATACATTAAGCATCAACACAAGAACACGTTATCATCAAGTTATATATGTATATGTACACACTATATATGAATATATGTGTACGTATATATATATATATATATATGTGTGTGTGTGTGTATATATGTATATATATATATATATATATATGTATATGTATATATATATATATATATAGAGAGAGAGAGAGAGAGAGAGAGAGAGAGAGAGAGAGAGTTGCTGGAGTGGTTGAGTGCATATTTGGCTTATTTTTGCGTGCAAATGGATTCTTAATGTTTTTCAATTTACCAGCTCTATATTTTTTCTTTCATATTTTACGGTTGTGATATTCATTCCAGAGGCAAGGTTGTCTATGAAATAATAATGAATATTTCATACTGACTTTTAAAGTGATTTTACTAAACTTCAAAATAAATTTTCTGTCATTTTGTAATTGTTCTAGATTCTTTCATTTCCGATCCTTCAAGCCTAGACGACATCCTCATTTCTTCTGTTCCGATTTTTTTCTTTTATATTGCTTTCCAATTTTGGAAATCTTCTATTCCTAATTTTTAATTTCCAATTGACGTTTTCCATTTTTCTCTCCTGAAATTGTTATGTAATCATTCTTTCAACTTCTTTGCCCTTTGGCCTTCTCCTTTTTTTCTTTTAGTTGATGCGCTCAAAAAAGAAAAAAATCTCGCATTATTTTGTTTTAATCTTTGTCCTGAAATATTTTTTTCTTTTAAATCTTTCATTTTTATACCCAATGCATTTCTTTTCCTCTTAAGGTTTCCTTTTAATATTTTATTTCTATTTTTGTAAGGCATCGTTTAAGCTGTTTTTACTGGTACATATTTTTGCATTTTGAAACTTTTTTTTTCCTACACTTTTTCATTTCAAAGCTTATACTTTTACAAACACATTTTACAACTATCTGAATCATTTAGTTTCCCTCAGTACATTTTCCTTCTTTGGAGGCGTTTTTTTTTTTATTTATATTTATTTTTCATTTAAAAATTTTAAACTTGTATGGAAAGTTGTAAAGCTACCATTCTGCTTTCCATTTTAGAAATAATAATTATTTACTATTTAAATCAGAGACACTTTTCCGTCTAAAAGTGTTATCCTCTGTGACGGGAGTGGTTCGGGAGCTGTCTTCCTATCAACTCCTACTCCACTCCCGTCACATTTGTCACTCCGGGGTCACCAGGGAGAGAACTTTCATGTCACGGCTCTCCTCCATTTTCGTCACACCTCCTTCGTCTTCATCACTTGTGCAATTTTGCTACCTGTGAAATTTCAACTTAAGGAATTTACAAACCTGCTTTGATTATCTTCATTTCTTTCTGAGATTTCTAAGATTTCTATATTTGTTAAAGAGTCTTAATTAACATTTTACTTTTCTTTCTCTAAGTATACTTTATTTATTTATATATATAAAATATATAAATACAGTGTATATATATATGTATATATATATATATATATATATATATATATATATATATATATATATATATATATATATATATGCAGAAGAACCACAAGGAAAATGAAAATACGGAATATACACTTAAGTCCTGACTAGTTTCGTGATACTTCCTCAG
>NC_090769.1:28793634-28795209 GCF_036898095.1 Palaemon carinicauda
TACAAAAGCCTAAATCAGAAGAAATCCTCTCTCATTTAGAGAAGTGAATGGTTTGCCTATGACGCCTACAAAAAGGTTACTCTCACCATGTTAGCATTAAATGAGGAGCAGTAGAGACCGTCTCTACTGCGATATCGTGTTGACAAGTAGCTTAGTTTTTTATTGAATTGGTAGCAAAGGTTTTTGCAGCATTCAACAGTCAGCGTAGCATGTTGCCCTTGCCACAGGCACCATGTCTCCCCATTCAACATAGTTGCTGAAAGACAATCAAGTCGTATGCTACATGTTGTCCGTTGCCTTGGTGAAAACACGTCTCAACTGTCACAACTAACGAGTTTCTTCCGACAGAGTATATCTATGAATAAACAACATATAGGGATACTAGACCGTGGTGAAAGGGTTTGTTTGTCGCCATGATCAGCAGAGCTGAACTAGTCAGGGCCATCCATGCTAGGTTGGTTTGCTGTGAGCGATGAGACTAAAGTCTCCCACCATCACCAATCCGCAGTAGCCAGCGTGGTGATGAAAATGGCCTAACCCCAGGTATGACTAACGACATTTCTGAGGTCTTTGTCCTGTAGTGGACTAGAAACGGTTGCACTTGCTGTTGTTTGTTGTACAATATGTATGTACTGGTTTATGAGTGTTATATATATATATATATATATATATATATATATATATATATATATATATATATATATATATATATATATGTATATATATATGTATATATATATTTTTTTTTTTCCTCATGTGCCCCTTGCGCATGTAGAAACTAAGGTTTCCTATCATTTAGCTCTACGTATGGCGTCTTCAACCTGCTATGTGCATCTTATCGTTTCATATCCTTCAGTCGTTTATAGAATATAATTATCGTTTTTATCTAAAGATATTGGCTTCCCATTTCCATTATTTCAAGCCTGAATCGTCCTCTGCTGAGATCCCATTAATTATCCTCCCGCTAAAAGGCTCTTTGTATCATTTCGATCCCCTTTATTGATGCCGCTGTCAGTACCATCATCAATATCGTTTTCATCTTAGAAGTCCTCTCTTTCCTCGTTCCCAGTTATTGCACGACGCTTCTTCCTCTCTTCCCTTCCATAATCTTCCCTGACAATCTGTAATGCGCCCTCTCTTCTCTTTGTTTCCTTTCTGAATATTGGCCCAGGTTCCGTTTGTTTTGCATATTCTTTATCATTTCAGTTTTATTTCATTTTGTTTCATGGCGTAATTTATTTCTTTGGATAATCGATTACCTTTGAACATAGTTAATTCTCTCAATTTAAAGTTCTCGCTTTTGATTATTTTGATTTACTGGTGTTAACATGTATTCTTAATTTCCTAAATAGGTTAGTGTTCTTGTCTAATTGGTTAGAACAAGGTGTTGACTTTTGTTGTTGGTATCCTCAGCACTTATTCTTTTATTGATGATAATTTTAGTCATTCTTTGTGCTAAAGTAATTTTATTTCCAGTATCAGCCTTTCTGCACTGCATATTGAAATTTGATTCCTCCTCCTCCTCCTCCTCTCTCTCTCTCTCTCTCTCTCTCTCTCTCTCTCTCTCTCTCTCTC
>NC_090769.1:28800709-28828824 GCF_036898095.1 Palaemon carinicauda
CATGCATATTATATAGAGTCCTTAAAATATTTTATTTTTCCTGGTTTCCTTTCTTGGCTGGGCTATTTTCCCTAGTTGTTGAAAAAATATCTATTCCAAATTAAACAATACTTTTTTTCTTGTATGCATTCTACGAGTGTGTCATGCCAAGTAAGAAACGAGAATGACAGTCGTTCACTTTGATGATGATGTATGGTTGGTTAAAAACTAGGTCCTATTAAAATTGAATAGTGTTGCATGTTAGTGAAAGTACCTCGCTAAAATGTAATTTGCCCTAGATATGAGAATTTCACAAGTCGACATTTTTTATACACCATAACGGGGTAGATGATATCGCCAATGCCATCATATCTTTGTCCAATCACCACAGCATCACCTGTCAAGCACCCTAATGAAAGCCTTTTCCTCTTGATTTGAACCCCAGGTGTGGTGTGAGCTGGAGGATGGTGGAAGTGGACCTGCCTGGACGGTGATTCAGAGAAGAGGCTCCACGACCATGGACACTCCCCATCCTGTAGTTGATTTCTTCCGAGACTGGGCCGAGTACAAGTGGGGCTTCGGCAATCTCGAGGGAGAATATTGGCTGGGTAAGTGAGACCAAATATAAATTGAAAAGTGGGAGGAACTAGGAACTGGCGTTCAATTGTGGGCTTGGATGAAATGAGGGAGTTGGGAAGTTATATGTGAGAGAAATGTCAAATATTTAATTGAAATAGACGAAAAATTATAGAGGGCCTCAGATTCAATGTATAAGAAAAACAGGAAGACCAAATGATATGGATTATAAAATAAAACTAAAAACAACAAAAAACAGAAAGCAAAGCATGGAAAATTACTCTTGTCAGTTTGTTCACACAAACATATTTTGGGTGCCCATCTCACTATTATTTCACTCTCATTTTCCCTTCAGCATGCAAACGACTACACGTATCTCTAAAAAATCTAATTTTTTCCTCATTTTTCCCCCTGGTAGGCAACGAGTACATCCATCAGCTAACTCAGTCTGGTGACTATGAACTCAGAGTAGATCTCCAAGACTGGGCCAACGAAACCCGCTACGCTATCTACAAGCACTTTGCCCTGGGCATGGAAGACAACAACTACACGCTGAGTCTGGGAGACTATGAAGGAACTGCAGGTAAAGTAGAAGATATTTTAAGTGGGAAAATAATCTTGAATGGTTAGGTAAAGGGTGAAGGTAACTTCGAGCAGGATTTTGAAGCATTTACTGTAATGAATTTGATTACCTCGTAATTTATGAAGATAACAATTAACAGAGTAGGGTAAAGAAATTTCTAAACCTTAGGTCTTCAATGCAAAATTAAGTCCGTAAAATTCCTTCCAGGGCCTCTATTTATACAATATAACATTTACGTTTAATTTCCTGTTAATCGTATGTAGATAAATTCCTAGTTTGATTAAACACCTGCTTTTCATCAGCTGTGAATAGGAATTACAGCATATAAATTGCGTTAATGTTTTATTCCGAATTAATCGGGAATAGTCGTTTGATTGTTTTTCAATAACCTTTTAAATTAATTCTTTCTCTTTCCACCAACATTTGCGATTAATGCTAGAGGTTATAAATGTAATGCGTTGATACATTTCTTTTTAAACCTAATCACTGAAGCCTTAAGCGTGATGTAAGATTCATTTGATACGCAATTTGGATTTCCTTTTTTTTGTATGCTATAAGCTTTGAAAGAAAACTATGTATAATAATGATGACCATGCGTTTTGCACTTTGAAAACCGTGACCAATCTGCAAATACCTTTATTGAGGTATTGAAATTTATTATTACAGTAGAAATACTTTGAAAAATTTTTGACAGAAACATGACAATTGTTGTAAATGCTTTGGTTGGCAATCGTAAAATATATCAGAGCAAATCTTGCAGTTATTGACTGTTGAATAAATGGTAGAATTTTAAAGCATGCCTCATAGCTGATAAGCGAGTATAAATTTGCTACGAGATTGAAGAGTTGGCATTAAAAATTAAGTATTGCGAGTTTTTATAATTGAACAAGATATTAAGTTTTACTGTGTATATAAAATACCATATCGGTATTAATTCAATGAGAGTCGGTGATAAATTTACACGTGTGGTTGAGATCTTATCAGTAATTGCTTGATTTTTAGATAATCGACATTATTATGTAATAACTATTATTCAGAGCTTATATTTAGGTTCTTATAAACAACCTTTTAAGCATATATATAATTTTTAGTCTGCTTCTTTACATTCATTCCCAGTTCCTTTCTTGTATCTCGCTATTCAGTCTATCAACTTTTTACTTCATTGTGTAACAGCTGCCCCACTCCGTATCTTTTCGATTCAAAATGGCCTCACCCGGCCCAGCACCAGGCCATAACCCCATTCTGTAAATCGAATAATATCAAATCAGTATTAACAAGTCAAATTTTTGGTTTCACAAACCATGATTTTTGTTCCCAACATGTGTGAATTTGATGATTGTAAAATAGTTGCAGGTTATTTTAAAAGTATACTTGGGAAAGGATTCAGCGTCAGAATCATAGTAATTTTTTTAGGAGTTTCGCAAGTTTTCTTTATAATTTTCTAAGATCTGTTTATAAGGATTACCATATAAAACTGATAGTCATAGATTTATCACTGAACATTTAAAGGAATACAAATCACCGTGCAACATTAAAAAAAAATAACTTTTCAAGTTTAGTTTATCCAATTAAAACGTTTAATTAGATATACAGTAGCTTCGTATAATTTTGCCTTTTTCTATCATACGTTTTGTAATCGTCCTTCGGTCATTTTTTCTTCTCATAGAATTGCTTCTGCCTCCTTGAGTTAATATGTTTATGAGCAACAACAAATAAAAACTATAAATTAACGTTGGACGTTGCTAAGCCGATTTTCACATCCTTTCCATTCCTATAACTTTCGTCGTGAATAATACCCACGCCTGAAAAATATCCAAATGATAATACCAAATCTTATGCAGAATGCAAACGTGAATCATGATTTATGATCAACCATAAATCTCTGAAACAGTGGGAGGTACAGTATGGGAATGACATAAACATTCTCCGAATTTAAGTTTATGAAGTCTCAAATATAACCCTTTATTTTTTTTATTGCAAATTTTTATTATGATTTTACTTTGAGTTTGATAGCATTTAGTTATAAAGAATGTACCTAAAGACTATAACCACATTTAAGGTATCTTCTAATAAATAATATTTTTGTCACACATTTTCGTAACATCAAACCTTTATTGAACGCCTTTCACTTCGTTTATTTTAATTACTTTTTACAAATTAATTTTAGCTTCGTAAATGAGCCTTGCATCACATGACTATCTTGTGAGTTAATCCCATCACTAAACGGGTCCTAGACTCCTTTTGTGCGACTCAATGTTCCTCCACCAGACTCCTTCGACCATTCTTGTCTCTTGCTCTTTCAGTGAGATTTAGCTCTAGTTTTGTCAGAATAGATGTACACCAAAACGTCAGCCGGGCAAACCCAACCCCCCTTGCGGTGTGCAAGCACAGGAGTGGCCTCCCCAATGAATAGCTTAAACTCTCGGCGTCAATGACCTTCGATGTCAGGGTGCCAGAGAACTTCAAATCATTCATTCATGGTCCTGGGCGGGGATCGATCTGCTGCCATGCGAAAGCTTGGCGAACACGTTACCACTGTACTGGCCAAGAGGCTTTTCCTTCATAGTTCTTGTACTAATTTATGTGAATTTTTAAGTTCCACATTCCGTCACTTTGGTAGTTAGTTCCTCATCCATAAAGTCCGATGTCCTACACGCGTTCCCTGTAAAGGAGTAAAATCTTTTAAATATTTGGTATTTAACAATTAGGTTACTTCAATATGTGAATAACCTCAGTGAATTTTCATATTTAACAATTAAAAAATTTTTTTTTTTTTTTTTTTTTACTTTAAAGCTTTGTTCTAGTTGGAGTAACACCCTCATGTGTTTTGTTCAACTATATATTTAATTAGTGACAAAATGTCCTTGAGGAAAATAATAATTGAATTTTTGTCACGTGACAAGTGTGGGCATTAAGATGCATGTTGTTGTTGTTTCAGATTGCCTTACCCTTACGGCCAGGCACGGGCTCTTGCACACTTGCAGGTTGTGTGTGTGTGTGTGTGTTTTTTTTAAGTGATTTAGGATAGGGGATAATCTGCAGCTTATATTTGTAGGTGGTCTGGTATAAGGATGTGGGCAAGGATAATCAGCATCTTTTATTTGTAGGTGGTTTGGAATAATATGTGGTTTCAGGATAATCGGCAGCTTTTATTCATTGTCAAGTAGCTTTTCTTATTTGTAGAGGAGCCCCAGCCTCTTTTAGGTCAGAGGAAAAGAAAGAAGGTGACGGAGGGGAGGAGGCATCCTCCCCAAAAGAGCCCACTGGGTCCCGTCGTTCAGTTGGAGAGAAAGAGGTACAGCAGTAAGTCCAGATGAGTAGAAGGGCTTGGGAAGGAGGAGTTGGGAAAGGTTTAGTTTGAGATATTGGTATAGAAGGAGTAAAAAAAAACTGTCTTAGTAGCTTGAGCTTTAAAGTTTTTATAGGATGAGAGGTAGTACGAAGTTTCAGCTTTAGTAGAAGAGAGCTGAAAAGGAAAAACTGGTTGCAGATATGAGTGGTAGAGAAAGGGTGGAATAAACATTTCTGGACCTGAAAATACTAGAACAAAAATAAAATTTTAATAATTTGTTACAGTCATTGAGACGTCTACATGCTCTCAGATTTAATGTTTAGTTAGGAGGGAGTCCTGAACTTCTATAAAGAGAAAAGAAATTTTAAGTGAAAGATGAGCTAAAAGAGGTTAAGCATGATTCAAAGTTTGGTTACTTAAGTTTCAAACTGGTGCTGGTATTATGTTATCGGGGGGGGGGGGGTGTTAGCTGCAGAGAAAGGCTGAGAATGGATCAATATTGGCAATAATGTGTTTTATGCTTGTTGTCGCACTTACAGACGGAAATGTTGGAGTTGAAATCCTGTCTTAGAAAGTCTGTTTCTGGACAATTCAATTTGTAGTGTGTTCAGAGATCTGTCAGTTGCTGACATTTGCTGCAGGGTCTTAACGGTCTCTGTTGTGCTGCTTGGTCCTCGTCGTTATTGATGATGATGATTTGCAAGTGGCACAGATATCCCAGTTGCAGTCTGCAAATAATAACTGCAACTTGGCGGGGAATTTTCCTTGCAAGAGGATATGGGCTTAGGCTGGTTGCTTCGATGTACAATTTGGCTGATCTGGGACCATCAAGGAAGGCTCGCCTTACTTCACTAGTCTTTTGCATGATGCAAAAGGCTGACATTAGATTCTTGATGGTTTTCAGCGAGGGTTGATGTGTGATACTGATTGTCTGGCACATTAGGGCAGACTTGGCTAGGTGATCGGCCTCGTCATTGTCAAAGATTCCAGGGTGACTTGCAATCCAATTCAGCATTATCAGCCTGTTGTCACTTTGGTGAGCTAAAGGCTAGATACTGTATTGCTGTGATTAGGTAGACATTTTCAGTGGGTTCTTTGTTATTGAGAGCCAGAATGGCTCCTTTCGAATCCGTGTGGATTGTTGTATTTCCTCCAGGTAGACTGGCCGAGTGTTCTAGGGCTTGGGCAGACTGGCCAGGTGTTCTAGGGCTTGGGCAGACTGGCCGAGTGTTCTAGGGCTGGGGCAGACTGGCCGAGTGTTCTAGGGCTGGGGCAGACTGGCCGAGTGTTCTAGGGCTGGGGCAGACTGGCCGAGTGTTCTAGGGCTGGGGCAGACTGGCCGAGTGTTCTAGGGCTGGGGCAGACTGGCCGAGTGTTCTAGGGCTGGGGCAGACTGGCCGAGTGTTCTAGGGCTTTGGCAATCACTACCAGCTCGGTTTGCAGGGTGGAGGCGTGATTGGAAAGCTTCCAGTTTTCTCTATACCCCGAGGGAGAAAAGACTGTTGCTGCTGCTGTTGCTACAGGAATATCTCGATCAAGTGATGTATCAGTATAGTAGATGTTGGGGGCTGAGGTGTTGCTAAATGCATTTCTGGCTGGTGCTGTGAGTTGTTCTGGCACACAGAGCTTTGCTTGCTGCTAGGAGGATGGTAAAGTTGTACTGGATGGGGTCCGGTGACCACGGGGCCGGAGTGATGTAGCCATCGTGCTTCCGTTGCCCCTTTGTCTTGTAGGCTTTATTTTGCATTTGCTCTCTTCTAAGCATATCCAGCAGTTTCTGTGTGTATGTCTTTGGAGAATCAATCTCCTCTGCCAAGGGGAGGAGTCTTATTAGTCTGTTGTTCAGAGTGCAATCTCTCTGCTTTGATTGACTTGAATATGATGTTGCAATTTCTGATGTTGAGCCTAGCTGAAAGGGAAATTAGATTAGTTTCGGCTCGTAACGAACAAAGTCTGCTCCATATTGAAGAGCCGCTGATGAGTCTCATGGCATTGTTTTGTACCACTTCTAGAGAGGCTTTTTGAGTTTTGCTCAGCAAGGTGAGTGTAGGTGTTGTATGGTCGATGTGGATCGAATTGCTCTGATCTAAAACAGATTTAGGAGGCTGTTTGATACTTCTTGTTTGAGGGAGGACATTCGTTTTACGGCTGAGAAGGGAATTATTTTTCTATCTGAAGTGGGTTACTTCGTTGTTAGGTGATAGTTTTGAATATGATTACTCCTAGATACATGAATTGTTTCCCATTCTATGTTTTCGCCCATGAGGGTGAAATTCGGAGGGTCTTCTGGGTATTTGATGGCCGTAGCTTTGGTCTTGTTGGTGTTGATTTTTAGGCCCAGGTCTTTGCATTTGGCTTGGATCATGTCCAGTGCCTTCTGGGTGGTTTTGCACGAGTGTGCTTTCTGTGGGCAGATAATACATATGTCATCGGCGTATACAAAGACCTCCACTCCGTTTTGGAGGTCTTGAGTGGCAAAATTCTTCATAAGTAATTTGAAAAGGGGAGCTGAATTCGGAGGTTTATCCTTGGAAGGTGACTCTGGCTTCTCGGTTCTGTGTGTAATTCAGAGTCCAAGCCAGTAGGTGTCCTTTCCCTTTTCTCTAAGAGTGTGAAGAGGATTGCTAGGGAGCTGGCTAGCTCAAAGGCTTTCTCAAGGTCAAGAAAGATTAAAAAGGTTTTATTGTCGTTGGTTTGTTGTGAGGACATCAGTTTTACATTCTTGAGTGCCTATGCCTAGTCTGTAGGCATAAAGGCGAGGATGTAGTGGGCCTATTTTCCATAAGAGTCTGCTGTGTAGCATTCGTTCAGTGACTTAATCGGTGCAGCTGATTAAAGCTATGGGTCAGTAAGCATCTGGTTCTTTGGGTTTTGGGATGGGTTTCGTGTCTTGTTGGTTCCATTTTATTGGTTGGAGTCTTTCAGTGTGTGTTATGTTGATTAAGTGCGAATACACCAATTTTGCAGGACTTCCCATATTCCTTAACATACTGTAAGTGATTAGGTCGGCTCCAGGGGCAGTGTCACTTCTGCCTTTTGCGAGAGCTGTGGTGAGACCTTTCATGGTGTAGGGGTTGTCGGTGTCATCTGTCACGTTGCAGCCTGCTTCAATAATGTTGTTCATGATTGCTGCCATAGTTTTTTGTCTATTTATGGTTTGCAGAGGTAAATTTGTGCTTTTGGCTCGGTCAGCAAAGTTATTTGCAATTCTACAGTATTTGCTTCTGCTAATGGGTCTGGGTAGGTGACTCGGGGTGTGCTGTTTTTTCCAGATATTTTATTAAATTAGCACCATATCTTTGCTAGATATGTGTTGTTGATTTCGTGACACCATGAGTACCATTTGTCTATTTTCACTTCGTGTTACTTGTAAGGAATGTTTAGTGATTTCAACGAGTAGAGTATGAAGTTCATCAGTTCTGTGTCTTGGAAAGAGCTTTCTGGTTCGGTTGATTCTGGCATTAATCTCCTTGATGCGGCTATTGTAATACCAGGCATCTGCATGCTTTGTTCCTGAATACTTTTTCTGATGCATAGATATACTGGCGGCACGATTGAGCAGTTTGTTGAAAATCCAGTGTTAGGATGGAGATGTCATTGTGAGGGATCTTTATATATTCACGAGCCCATTCCATCATAGATTGCTCGAATCTTACCCAGTTTGCAAAGTCGGGGTTCCACCTTTTTGAGGGTGGAGGAGCATTGGGTTATTTCATAAGTTTGAGGTCAATTTCTATTGCAAAATGATCACTTGTTAGCACAGGTTGCAGTAGCCATCTAACACCCCTTTGGATGGTTCTTGACAGGAAGGTGAGGTCTAAACGACCATCCCTTAGATGGGTTGATTCTGACACATTATTCAGCAATGTTACGTCTTGATATTCTTGCTGGAGGATGTGCAGATATCGGCCCTGGTTTGTTGCCATTATTGAGTTCAGGAATGGGTGATGGGCGTTAAAATCCCCTGCAATGATTGTATCATCCTCAGAGGCGGAGGCAAAGAGCCCCTCTGCATTGATGCTTTTGTTTGGAGACTAAAACATTGTGGAATGTGAGAATTGTGGCTACCAGAGACACTTGAACACCGAGTATCTTTGTTTCTGTCCCAACGTCGATGCTTTGTACTCTTTTTGAGGGGATGCTATTCTTTATGAGAGTAGTTTATCCCCTCGTTGTTGAAGTTATATATGTGGTATACACGTTGTATCCTCGAAAAGAGAAGGGTGGGTTATCACTTAATAAGGTCACCTGCAGCACAATAATGTCAGGAGATTGCACAAATGTTTGGGATTGTAGGAAGGCGAACTTTAGTCTGAGTCTGGAGACGTTCCATTGGAGCACTTCCATTTTAGTGTTGTTGAGAGTAACTTCATTCGTGTGTTTGTATTAGGATCGTTCACTAGGGGCACTATGAAGAGACTAGGGTACTGAGTTCTTGGTGGCAGCACTGTTGGAGACAAAATTGTCTAAGGCGGCATTCTATGGGCATTAAAAAAGTTACTATGTTAGATATTGCAGCAATAAAGGCACCCATGGGGCAAATGATTGGGTCTAGGTCATTCCAATCAGTGGGGGGTGGAAACGCACGAGGCACTTCTGGCAGTTGATCTAGGGAAGCTGGGAAAATCCCGTAAGGAGTTAGTGATGACGGGTGTGGGTTATTTATGAGGAGGATTGTGGTCAGGTTTGATCAGAAGGGGTGACAGGGATAGAGAGAGAGGTTGGTCTTGATGGAGGAATAGTGTGGGAGGGGGGCCTCATTGTGACTTTGGAATAAGTTTGGGCGGGTGTTGAGGTTTAGGACATGTAGGAGAGGAAAGTTCATGAATAGCAGGTCGGGTGGGAGAAGGATTAGGCTGAGGGAGGTGTGATTGGTTGGAGGCTGTTGGGTTCGACGTGGCTGTGGGTTGTAATGGCGGTCTACTCCTTGAAGGTTGGCAATGCGTTGGAGACTTACCGGGCATCTCTTCTGTCAAGCGTGGTGAGGTCCTCGGCAGTTGGGGCACTTGTCGACAGTGTTTTGTCCCGCCTTGAATCTGGAGATGCAGTGGTAGGTGGGATGTTGTCTGCTGCTATAGGCTGCACAGACCTCCGGGCCTATGCAGCGGCTCCTGTGGTGTCTGAACTTCTAACACCTAAAGCATCAGGGGTTCTGGGAAGTATTCCTTTATGTGAAAGGTTCCCTAGTAACCAAAGGAGATATGTGGAGATCATAGTCCCTTTTAGACGGCTTCAGGTTTGTTGGATGATCTCCCAAATTTCTCCTCGCATCGCTTGGATGATAGGATGGATGGGTGTTTCAGTACTGGTTCCAGAGGTAAGTCGAGGTCATAGTTGATGATAATGGTTGTCAACTTCTACGTTGGGGTTGAAGTACTGGACATTGTCCTATTGCACAAGGAAGTCAGAGGTCTCCTTATCCAGTGCAGAGATGACTAAGTCGTTCTCGGCGGTTGGATCTTATTGTCATCTTAAGTTGAGGATGTTTGGCTTCCATTGTGGCTATGGCAGCATAGGAGGTCGTGTTAGGGCCAGGTGTGAGCCTGAATCTGTCGGGCTGGTTTGAGGTGTTGTTGGTGGTCTCTGGTAGAGGTGGTTGCTGGGCTGGATAGCTGATGGGGTCGTTGCCTTCATCTGCTACTTCTTCGTTGTTCTCGGTGTCTTCTTCCACTTGGTTGTTGCTCTTTGGGGTCTTGTTGTCGGCAGGTGTTTCCTGCATGTGTTCCATGTCTGGTTGGGTGGACATGGTAGGTAGTTTCCTATTGTGCCATCGTAAAGTGAGGCATCTAGTTTTGCTTTTCTTTCCTTTCTCCACTCGAGTTCAAGGGGAGTCGGAAAGGATGGAGGGGGACAAGCCCCTGGCTGCCATCGCAAACTCACGATGGTAGCTGACAGCTGATCATCGAACTAGTAGGTGTGTGTGTCCTTGACGTCTCAATAACACTAGCAAGTGTGCTATTTGCGCAGTTCAAAATTCGCTAATTTCAAACAAGCTGAAAACTCGTTGTGGACTTTAAACACACCCTTACGCTCTCAATGTCAAAGAAAGAGTGCACCAAAACATTGTATGACAAAATAAATCTCTTATTGAATTAAATTTTGAAACTGCTTTCACTCTTTTTCGTACAAGGCCGTAGGCTTCATCGTCTGTGACCGTAATCTTTGGCAATTCCTGGCTTTCATTAAACTATTTTTTATCATATATTTAACATTATATAAACTTTGAAGTCACTTTCCTTAGATATAGAACAATTCTAATCACTTTACATGGAAAATATAGAACAATTCTAATCACTTTACATGGAAAACTTTGTTCCGCTTTATTTTCAAATTACAAAGTTTAAACAAATATTTGTCGTTTTCTCAGCATGAGTCCGTTTTTTTTTTACCCATTTCGATAATCATTGCAATCCACTTTTGATACAATTGGAAATGGTGTTAGTAACACATTGTTAACAGATTCGAACACCAATCTTGGTATATGTTCTGCAAAGGTTAACGAAGAGGATAGAATATAAATGTAAGAGGATTTAATTACCTTTATAATATCTGTATTAAAAAAGATATATTCCCTAATTACTAAACAATATATTTACTGTTTCTGGAGTGTGGAGAAAATGGCCCAATTACTTTACAGCTGTTTTGAATGTTTTATGAAAAACAATTTTATACAAATCACAGTAGCATCCAAAACTGTATCAAAAGTAAGAAAACTTTAATATTGTTCCTCTTAATAATTACAATTATCACAGGTTTCACTCTATTGCTTTGAAGTGTCAGAGAATGTTAATTCCAACCAGAACTATCATATCCAAAGGATGAATAGCTTACTTCTGTAATCTATATGGGTATTAGTGGTCACAAAAAGGTCGTTTAAGTGATTGCGTTTAATTAGTTTCTGTAAACTCGATTGTAAGTAAAATACAACTTCCGGAAGGGTAATGTAATAATATAGAAATTTTACAGAACCTAAACAAAAAGCGTGACATTTCGTAGATTGGATGCGCTTTGATGTAAAATCACAAATTTTAAGTAATTTGTATTTTTCCTAACAGTACTTACCTCGAACTACTTTCTTAGGAGTATCTGGGATCTCCTCCCAACCGACCAGAATTTTGTGTAATTTACCCTACTCCCGTTTTCTATGCGGGGGAACCTCTGGCAGAGTGATACTCGCCATGAGGCGACCCGGGGTCAGAGAGCGTGCTCGTTCAGGTCTTGATCACCAGTAAGTTTTGGTAGAAGGTTTCTAGGAAGTCCTGTAAGGCACTCGGGGCAGGATGGGCGGGCCATAACCCGAAAGTAGTTCGAGGTAAGTACTGTTAGGAAAAATACAAATTACTTAAAATTTGTGATTTGTTCCAACACGGAGTAATTACCTCGAACTACTTTCTTAGGAGACTTATACCTTTGGAGGTGGGAGTGGCCTTCTGGACCTAGAAACTGTTGACGCAAGGAAAAAAGGGAGCCTAGATAGGAGGCTAGGTTCTGCTGACCCAAGAGAAAATAGGGAAAACTACGCAAAAAACTATCTTAGTGTCTAAGTAACTCACCTCTGCAAAAATCCTTGGGGACGTATTCTTCACTGACAGTGTGTCCCATGACAGGGGAAGGATTCAAGGGTCATGTAGGGGAAGGTGATAGGGGGGAAAAGGGTAAGGAAGGAACCTGTGTCTTTTGGACTTACCGCCCGCGGCTTCCCCGGGGCTACACCTTAAATCTTTTGGAGCGCGGAAATGACGGGACCGAGCGAGAACCTGTCCAAGGATTTCCTCGAACAATCCTTTAGGTAATGAGCCATAAAGGTAGATTGTCTTGACCATGTACCTGCTCTCAGGATCTGGCCCACTGCCATGTTCCTTTCAAAGGCCAACGAAGTACTCAGGCCTCTAATGTCGTGGGGTCTAGGCTTTCCCGGAAGAGAGACCCCTGAGCTGTTGTAGGCTCTCATGATCACCTGTCGCAGCCAGAAGGAGATCGTATTCTTGGAGACCGGCTTCTTCACCAGTCCCGAGGAGACGAACAGGCTCTTGGTCTCAGGGCGAAGTTTGGCTGTCCTCTCTAGGTACTTCCGTACTGCCCTGACAGGGCACAGTAGCAAGTCCCTCGGGTTGTCCGACCGTAGGATAGCTGGCACTGAGAACCCCTCAAACCGCTGGATTCTGAGTCTTGGTTACAAAGGCGGGTAAGAACCTGAAGGTAGATTCCCGCCAGCCCTTCGAGTGTGAGACCTCGTAAGACAGACCATGAATCTCACTCACTCTTTTGGACGATGCAAGGGCTAACAGAAAGACCGTCTTGAGGGTAATCTCCTTGTCTAGAATGTCCTTGAGCGGCTCAAAGGGAGGTTCCGAAAGCATCTTCAGTACCCTAGCCACATCCCACTGGGGCACTCTAGCGGCCTGGGGGGAACACGATTGCTCGAAGCTCTTGATGAGCATCGAGATATGTCTGGAAGAACCTAGGTCGATGCCCTTTAGGAGGAAGATTTGGCCCAACGCCGCCTGGACTCCCTTAATGGCTGGGATGGACGTGCCCACTTCGTCCCTGAGATAGACTAGGAAGTCTGCTATCTCATGAATGGAGGCCCCTAACGGCCTGATGTTCTTCGAGGAGCACCACTTTGTAAAGGTAGCCCACTTCGCCTGGTATACCGCGACTGACAAACGTCTTAGGTAACCTGACATCCTTGCTGCGGTCTTCGACGAATATCCTTCCTTCCTTAGGAGACGCTCGATAACCTCCATGCTTGGGGGGTTTTCGTGGAACCTTTGGAAATGAGGCTGCAGGAGAAGGTCTGGCCTGTCCGGAAGCGGCCAAGGTGGAAGGCATGCCAGTTCCTTTAGGTCTGCGAACCATTCTGTCTCCGGCCACCAGGGCGCTACCAAAGTCATCCACAGGTTGTCCGCCCGTCTCACCCTGTTGAGGACTTGTCTGAGCATCCCGAAAGGGGGGAAGGCGTAAGTGTCGAGGTTGTCCCAAGGGTGCTGGAAGGCGTCCTTGAACGCTGCTGTTGGATCTGGCACAGAACAGAACAGAACACGGGGAGCTGTGCATTCAGTCTCGTGGCGAAGAGGTCTATCACCGGAGAGCCCCACTTCAGGATAAGGGTCTTGGCCACTTCTGGGTGTAGAGACCACTCGGAACCTACCACTTGGCCCATCCTGCTGAGACCGTCGGCTAGGACGTTCTTCTTTCCTGGAATGAATCTGGCTATGACCTTGATCTGCTCCTCCTTTGCCCATTCCAGGAGCTCCGTTGTGAGATTGCACAGCTCTCTCGACTTCAGACCTCCCTGCTTTTTCACGTAGGCCACCACCGTGGCATTGTCGCACATCAGAGCCACGGTGTTTCCTCGGAGTAGATGGACGAACTCCCGGCATGCCCTTTGTACGGCCATCAGCTCTAGCACGTTTATGTGCAGGTTCGTCTCCTCGACTTCCTATTTTCCTTTTGCTGTTTTGTCGAGAAGATGGGCACCCCAACCCTCCTTGGATGCGTCCGTGAACAGGAGCATCTCCGGAGGGTCGGCCGCGAAGGGCATTCCCTTGAAGGTGTTCGTTCTGACGAGCCACCACCCTAGAACTTCCTTCGTCCCCGGGGACACCGGGACTATCTTGTGCGGGGAGTCCCCCTGGTTCCAGAGCTCCTTCAGGTTCCACTGCACGCTCCTGAGCTTGAGCCTCCCATGGGGGACTACCTTCTCCGACACGAGGTGGCCTATCAGTCTTTGCCAGTCATTGGCTCTCCTGGGCTGGCCCGACAGGAAGGGTCGTAGTATCTGCTCTAGGTTGTCCAGTCTCTCCGCGGAGGGGAAGGCTCTCGCCAACCGAGAGTCTAGGACCATCCCTAGGTAGGTCATCCTGGTGGAGGGTATCAGCTGAGACTTCTCCAGGTTGATGATGATACCCAAGACGTTGCAGAACTGTAGAAGCTTCGCGCCTTGCTCCTTCAGTGCTTCCTCTGGGGCTGAAAGCAACCACCAGTTGTCTAGGTACCGAATCAGGCGGATGCCCTGTTCGTGTACCCAGGCTGAAACCATTGCAAAGACCCACGTGAAGACCTGAGGAGCTGTCGACAGTCCGAAGCAGAGGGTTCTGAACTGCAACGTCTTGGTACCCCCATTTTACCTTTAGGTACTTCCTGCTGGAGGGGTGGACAGGGATCTGGAAGTAGGCGTCCTTGAGGTCTATGGACATCATGAAGTCCTCCTCCCTCAAGGCCGCTAGGACCGACTTCGGGGTGTCCATCTTGAAGTCGGTCTTGCACACGAATTTGAGGGCTGAGAGGTCTATGACCAGTCTCCAGCCCCCTGTCGCTTTCTCCACCAGGAAGAGCCTGCTGTAGAACCCCGGACCTGGGTTCTTGACTGGTTCTACTGCCCCTTTCGCCAGCATTGCCGAAACCTCCTCCTCCAACGCTGCTATTCTCAAGGGGTCCTTGGGTGCTAACCACTCCGCTTGTTGATCTGAGATCGGAGGAGGCGGGTCCGCTAGGAAGGGCAACCTGTATCCTTCCTTTAGTACCGCTACGGTCCACGGATCCGCTCCGTGGTCCCGCCATGCTTGCCAAGATTGTTTGAGGCACCCCCCCCACCTGAGGCTTCGGCAGGAGTAAGGGGCCTCCCCTCCTACCTCCTTCGGGAGGCGCGGCCGGAGCGTCCCCTCCTGGAGCTCGAGTAGGACGGTCTGAAGGCTGTCTGCGGGGTCGAAATGCCCCTACAGGAGGGCTGCGAAGACTGGTGCCAGGACGCTGCCGGGGCATCCCTTCTGGGCAGGTTCGTCTCCTCGACTTCCTATTTTCCTTTTGCTGTTTTGTCGAGAAGATGGGCACCCCAACCCTCCTTGGATGCGTCCGTGAACAGGAGCATCTCCGGAGGGTCGGCCGCGAAGGGCATTCCCTTGAAGGTGTTCGTTCTGACGAGCCACCACCCTAGAACTTCCTTCGTCCCCGGGGACACCGGGACTATCTTGTGCGGGGAGTCCCCCTGGTTCCAGAGCTCCTTCAGGTTCCACTGCACGCTCCTGAGCTTGAGCCTCCCATGGGGGACTACCTTCTCCGACACGAGGTGGCCTATCAGTCTTTGCCAGTCATTGGCTCTCCTGGGCTGGCCCGACAGGAAGGGTCGTAGTATCTGCTCTAGGTTGTCCAGTCTCTCCGCGGAGGGGAAGGCTCTCGCCAACCGAGAGTCTAGGACCATCCCTAGGTAGGTCATCCTGGTGGAGGGTATCAGCTGAGACTTCTCCAGGTTGATGATGATACCCAAGACGTTGCAGAACTGTAGAAGCTTCGCGCCTTGCTCCTTCAGTGCTTCCTCTGGGGCTGAAAGCAACCACCAGTTGTCTAGGTACCGAATCAGGCGGATGCCCTGTTCGTGTACCCAGGCTGAAACCATTGCAAAGACCCACGTGAAGACCTGAGGAGCTGTCGACAGTCCGAAGCAGAGGGTTCTGAACTGCAACGTCTTGGTACCCCATTTTACCTTTAGGTACTTCCTGCTGGAGGGGTGGACAGGGATCTGGAAGTAGGCGTCCTTGAGGTCTATGGACATCATGAAGTCCTCCTCCCTCAAGGCCGCTAGGACCGACTTCGGGGTGTCCATCTTGAAGTCGGTCTTGCACACGAATTTGAGGGCTGAGAGGTCTATGACCAGTCTCCAGCCCCCTGTCGCTTTCTCCACCAGGAAGAGCCTGCTGTAGAACCCCGGACCTGGGTTCTTGACTGGTTCTACTGCCCCTTTCGCCAGCATTGCCGAAACCTCCTCCTCCAACGCTGCTATTCTCAAGGGGTCCTTGGGTGCTAACCACTCCGCTTGTTGATCTGAGATCGGAGGAGGCGGGTCCGCTAGGAAGGGCAACCTGTATCCTTCCTTTAGTACCGCTACGGTCCACGGATCCGCTCCGTGGTCCCGCCATGCTTGCCAAGATTGTTTGAGGCACCCCCCCCACCTGAGGCTTCGGCAGGAGTAAGGGGCCTCCCCTCCTACCTCCTTCGGGAGGCGCGGCCGGAGCGTCCCCTCCTGGAGCTCGAGTAGGACGGTCTGAAGGCTGTCTGCGGGGTCGAAATGCCCCTACAGGAGGGCTGCGAAGACTGGTGCCAGGACGCTGCCGGGGCATCCCTTCTGGGCTGGTTCGGCGAGGCGCGGGAGGGGCGAGAGACGTCCGAAGAGGGTCTCCTATGTGCAGGCCTTCTTGCTGGAGGGGGTCTGAGCTCTCCCGCATCCTGCAGTTTCCTGACCCTCTCCACCGTCTCCTCCACCACCTTTAGGAGGAACACTGACTCTCCCCACAGGGGTAAGTTCCTCAGGGCTCTCGCTTCCCTGTCTGGAAGTCTCCTGACGAGCTTACTAAGCACCATATCCCTCTTTCGCAGGACCTAGTTGGCTGCCTGCGAGAGGGACTGGTACGACAGGAACTTGAGGGCCTTGCCCCCCGAGCTAATTAGTTCCTTTAGCAAGGTCTGGTTCTCGGGAACGGCGAGGCCTGAAAACCCACTAGCGTGCAGGCCCACCAGTCTAGCCATGACGAAACGTAGACCAAGTCCAGGGCCATATCCTCCTTCATGGAGGTCTCCGTCGGAGAGAAGCAAACTGGGGCGGAGGATGCCCTATCTTCAGAGGCCCCCTGGCTTAGGATGGCAATTGTTGGTTCCACCGTACAGGGACCTGCGCGGCAGCCTTCTGGAAGATAGAAACGCTTCAGATTCTTGAGTCCCTGGAGGAGTTTGGAGGCGCTCTGACTCTTGGGGGCTTCTGCATGGCTGGCTATGACCTTATTGATGTGCTCCATGCCCAGCCTAACATCTCTCGCCAGGGGAAGAGCCAGCAAGGGCCTCTGCTGTACATGGGTCTCCACCAACCTGCTAAGGCCAGAGAGCCAGTCTTCATCCATCGAGGGCTTCGGCTTGTCTAGCCTGTGATGACGCCTGATGAGGGCTAGGACTTTCCTATAAGCGGAGACCTCGTCCGTTGAGTATTCACCGCCATCCACGAGGCCCTCCGCCGACTGGTCCTCAGCCTGAGAAGGTACACCTAAGACGGAGGGCTCCGCTTGAGGTGGAGGCATCTTCCTGTCGTGGTATGTCTTCGGCGGTTCGGGTCGGAGAACAGGCATCGCCGCTGGAACGGAGGTCTCCGTCCTGGACCTGTCTCTTCCTGCGGAGGTCCAAGTTGCTGCAGGCTTCCCCGTGGTCACTGGCTGTTTCTCATGTTCCGAACGGGCTGCTGAAGTCCTGGAAGCCGGGACACGGCTGCCAGGCCGAAGGGGCAACTCTCTCCGCTGGGCAGATGGAGTTGGAACCTTCGCGGACTTATGCCTGTCGACCAAGGCCTGAAGCGAGGACTTCCGTCGATACTCAGACCTGCTGTAGGGGACGTACCTCGAGGAAGGAGAACGAGCCCTCTGGAGCCAGCCAGAGGTACTCGGGGCTGCTGAAGTTCCTAGGAGGTGGCTGCGTGGGATGGTGACTTGCACCCATTCCTCTCTAGAAGAGTGACTTCTCCTGTGTTTCCTTCTGGGGGATCTTGAGTGCCTCCTGGCGTGGCGAGATCTGGAACGGGAACAGGAACGGGACCTCCTTCTGCGGGACCTCTCTCGTCTCCTCTTCGGCTCCCTCAGATCTTTGTCCTCCGAGGAGAAAGAGTAAGACTCGAAGGAGGAGACCGAAGATCTGTAGGAACGTGCTGAGCGGTCTGAGCGGTCCGGTCCGCTGGTGAAGAAGGCTCAAGGAAGACGGGAGGGAGCGTTGCTGAAGGCGCTGGGGGAGAGCAAGGCACTTTCCAGCGGGGAAACCACGTATCGAATTCCTCCTCCAGTCTCATGGGCGACCTGAAGGGTGTCCTCGGCGGTGCCCACGCGAGGGGGTGTCCGACGACGGCGAATCATCCTTCTCGGCGTCTCCCCCAGCTGCAGACGTACCTGAAATGCAGGCCCAAGAAGCGGGGGAAGAGGCTGAAGCGGCCTTTCCCCACATAGGATCGTCGGAAGAGACGGGCCCTGCTGGCACCAGGACCGCGTCCCCCGAACACACTCCCGTCCCTCCCTCAGGCCCCCCACTTGCCCGAACCGACATACCATCCCCACTAACAGGCATCACAGACTCCTTGGGAAGGGCAATGGGCCGCTTCCCCGCAACGGACTTACCTCGTCCCCTACTCTGGGTAGGGGAAGGCGGCAGGGAAGCTCTATCCGAAGAGCCATCGGGCGAAGCAAGCGGCGAGGAGATGCTCAACTTCTTAGGCGACCTCTTGGAAACCTTCTTCTTCTTGGTGCCGTAGCGCAACCACTGAACCTCATTCCAGGACTCACACTCCGGACACGTGGCTGTAGGGGAACATACGCTGCCCCTACACGACGAACACAAGGAGTGAGGGTCGACTTCTGGCTTAGACAGAAAAGACCCACAAGATTTACCGGCCCTAGGCCCGGGACAACGACGGGGATGCTCCATAACGAACTAGCAAGGCACCACGAGACACAGGAACACAGAGGGAAAGAGTAGGAAAAAGTGAGGAATGAACACAAGTGGACCACGTGGGGACCGCGTGGGACACAAAGGGTCAGGGACACAAAAGGTCGCAGTGGGTAAGGAGAGCGCGGCGAGATGTTATCACGACGCGACCAGAAAACTTACTGGTGATCGAGACCTGAACGAGCACGCTCTCTGACCCCGGGTCGCCTCATGGCGCGTATCACTCCGCCAGGGGTTCCCCACATAGAAAACGGGAGTAGGGTAAACTACACAAAATTCTGGTCGGTTGGGAGGAGATCCCAGATACTCCTAAGAAAGTAGTTCGAGGTAAGTACACAGTGTTGGAACAAATCTATATTAAATTTAAATCTTAATTTAGTCGGTTTTATTGTCAGTTACAAAGATTCAAGTTTTATATACTTCCTAGTAGTGAGTCATTTATATTCAAATGAACGTATATATGTGATGCGTCAAGAAATAAATCATACCGTTCAACTTTTTCAAATGTACTTTATATATATATATAATCAGGAATAAAACTCCGTCCTGCAAATATAATGTTTATACATGATTTTGTAAAGAAAAAAAATAACAATTTTATCATGAATTTTCACAACATATTTTATTCAAAACCTTGTTATTTTTTAATATCCACGACGCACGTTATGAAAAAAATCTGAGACGGAAATATATTAACGAGTATTATGTATTATTTTATCTGTATATGATACCTAGTTATTATAAGCATTCTCTATTTATGTCGCAGTAAACTAATACACACATCTCTCTCTCTCTCTCTCTCTCTCTCTCTCTCTCTCACACATTTATTTATGTATAACATAAGAAACGAGTGTGTTCGCAATAAACTGTTTCAATCCATTCTTATCTCTCTCTCTCTCTCTCTCTCTCTCTCTCTCTCTCTCTCTCTCTCTCTCTCTCTCTCTCTCTCTCTCTCTCTCTCTCTCAAATTTAAGTATATCATGAGACGAGTGTGTGCGATAAACTGTTTTAATCCATTCTTATCTCTCTCTCTCTCTCTCTCTCTCTCTCTCTCTCTCTCTCTCTCTCTCTCTCTCTCTCTCTCTCGTACACACACATTTGTTTGATTATGTATAACATATGAAACCAGAGAGTTTACTATAAACCGTTTCAATCCATTCTTATCTCTCTCTCTCTCTCTCTCTCTCTCTCTCTCTCTCTCTCTCTCTCTCTCAAATTTTTGACTACGTATAATATATGAAACAAGTAAGTTCGCTGTAAACTGTTTTCAATCCATCTCTCTCTCTCTCTCTCTCTCTCTCTCTCTCTCTCTCTCTCTCTCTCCATAATCTCAGGAATTAATTTTGCATCTGGTGTCCCTCTCAGGTAACTCCCTCAAGTACCACCAAGGGGCTCCCTTCAGCACAAGGGACCGAGACAACGACTTCAACCCCCGAGGGCACTGCTCCAGGACCTTCCATGGTGCCTGGTGGTTCACTGCTTGCCACGAAGTAAGGACACGTTGTTATTGTTTTGTTTTTAACGTTTGTTACTTGCATCCTCTTGTGGCTGTTCTTATGTAGAATTAAGGTAACTTTGGTCTCTTAATATCATGTTAAGCTTCCTTGTTTAGGCTTCTTCCATTTTTTTATATTTTTGTTACATTAGAAAGATTAAACAAAGAAATAGTGAAAGACATTACGTTTATATTAACATTATTTAGATATGTCTTGAAACAAGCCAGGTGGTGGGGCCTTTATTTGCCACTTAAACTACAACAAAAAGGGCCGAAATTTTCAGGGGTAATAAACAAATTGAGAGATACACCTTGACCCTCTGACATTTCCTAGCGTTAACATATTCCTTTGCCGTACATAAGTTTTAAATTATAAACTAATTTAAGATGCTATTTAGTTGTGTTATGCAGATTATTGATTATTTTGTGTAAGAATCATCAATTTGATTCCCTGGCTATTTTTTGTAAAACAAGAATTGTTGCAGCTTTCAGTAATTGCCAGTGGCTTGGTGTAAGCAGCAGTGGGTGTTAATGAAGCCCTAATGCATAATCGAAAACTAGAACGTTAGTTTTCTTTATTGATTAAATATTTTCACTAGAAAATGCAAATTTCCAGATGTATTTCAATAAGTAAAACCAGAAAATGCAAATTTCCAGATGTATTTCAATAAGTAAAACCAAGACAAACATCAAAAATTATATTTATTTGGAACTTTTGAAGGGACCATCGGTCTTCCTCCTCAGAATACCAAAAGGATGAAAGATGTTTCCTTTAAAAGCGCAGTTTTTTTTTCTAATTTCGTAGATTTCACTTAATTTACGTAAACCTTTTTTTTTCTTCCGCAGTCTCACCTAAACGGACGGTACCACCACGGCCGCCATAAGAGTTACGGCGACGGCATCAACTGGATGGCCTTCAGGGGCCACAATTACTCCCTCAAGTTCTCCAGGATGATGATCAGGCGCACCAACATATAATCCCCCTTCGGAGGGAGCAGCGTGTGGGGGCGTACCAGCACAAAGGACGTTGTTTTTCAGTGGTTCCGATCTAATAGATTCGGTCATGCATATCAATTTTTTTCTAAACTAGGATTGCCAAGTAATGCGTTAAGTGTACCAACAACAAAGTAATAATTTTTTCGCCATGGCTAAATATACCTTTTTTCATATAACGCATATATGTGGCAGATCTTTGATTGTTCTGTTAAAAGAGAACAGGACTAAAGTGCAGTTCTTCAATTGTTCTAAAAAACCTATGAACAATTGACTAAATTCTTGCAAACTAATGCATTTTTTTTAAATGTGAATTATGTTGGTATCATAAACATGACTTTAAATCTTACTTCATGAATCAGAGTAAAAGTCATTACCTTGGTGTCTGACAAAATATGGATTCATCATTACAGACTATAATGATAATTATCTTCACCTTATTTCTGTAACTACTAAAGGATGATGCCGATCTCTTCTCGTTTTGGTCAGAGACGAGCAGCGGCGAGTGTTGTACAGTAGAGATTTTTTAGAGATATTGCACTATGATATCTGTAAGCAACTGGATCATATCATTATCTGTTAGGTTAAACAATTTAAAAAATAAGGTGTAGATCCCAAGTCTAGCGATAGTGGTAGTTACAAAACATATTCCGGTCGAGGAAACGGTCAACGGGAAGGTTCAATACATTTTGATTGTATTCAGAAAACAGCTTCATTATATTCAACTCTGAATTCTTTTTTTATTTCTTAACTAAAGGTTTTTTCTGATATTCACCACTCATTTTCTTAGTAACTTGAACGAAGAATGGGAAAATAATTCGTGTTCCTGTTATTATCATTTGGGGAAAGTTGTTAGCTGGTCTCAAAGGGTTATTAATAAAGCAAGACCTCAAGATTGAACAACAGGATTAAGTTAAACTTTTGGAAACTTTTAAATAGGACTGAATTAAGATGGATATAGGGTTTCGAGTTTACCTCGTGAATTAAACATCATGAAATGTGATCAATGTAACTTTTCCGTTTGAACAATACAAGCTGTTTCATGCGCAGATGAACAATTCAAACTTGAAATAAAAGAAAATTCTACATCAGAAAAAAATGAGCTAAAAAGATTGTATATCTACATGTAAATATGACATAAATGCTTTCTTTATGAGACGCAAGACTCTTGGAGGAGAAACGGGTCTTGCAGTTCACGTTAGAAGTTTATCCATCTCGAAAAATAAAATCACCAAAGGAAAGGAGTTTTAATGATACAGGGACTGTACTTGGTTTTTCATGGATGACGAAACCCCTTTCCTGAAATTTGGTGTCGTTTTTTTTTTGAGATACGTTGTCTGCTGGCGTGTAAGCAACACTCGCAATAATTTTTAATAAACTTTTATAGAAATAGATTGCAAAAAAAAAATGTTTAGGCACATGATTTGATAAACGCTTCTAACACATTTTTAATACTAGAAAGATGATCTGCAAATTCTCTACACAAGAAGAATCGAAAATGATAATGCCATTTTTTCTTACTAAATCGATATGTTAAAAGTGATTTAGTGCGGCACAACATTACATTATACATAACCAGAATTAGCACTTTAGTTTGCTATCTATATAACAACCATTACCCCAGTATATATGTGCACTATGAGGAACTATCTGTCACAACCCTACATCGCCGTGTAGAGACATTCATAAATAATTCTTTTGTGAAGAAAGTACTACCAAAGTCGTTGCTGCCACACCTATAAAGCCCTGTCCACAAGATCGAGCATGCCCGACGGGCAAACAGTGATACCAGACCCGCTGATCTCCCGGTAACATAGCATTAATGGTTTTGATAACGACGAACCTGGTTAAATATCTTAAACAATATAACGTAAGTGATGTTTTCAGTAACACGGATGAATAAGCGAGACACTAACGTAACCTTAATGTTTTTTGGGTATCGTGGATAAGCGGGTGTTCACTGGGCTATGAATGTTCAAGTTTGTGACGTAATTGTAATACTTTGGTAAAACCTGGATAAGCCAGTGAAGAAGTTTAGCGGGGGTAAACAATTTGTCAGTGAAAATCGATGTACGAGTGAATTCTATCTGCAATCAATTTCTACTTTCTCTTTAGCACAGCCTGTCGACATATCAATGGGTTGATTGAGTGAGATATTTTCCTTTCTCCTTGGCGTGACTTTTATGCCTTTAGTGTATATCTTTAGTCAGAAGTGCATGTGTATAGGTTAATATGTATGTATGTACTTCACGCACATAAATATTAGTTCATACATGTGCTTATATATTATATATGTGCTGTATATACGCGTTTAAATGCGTATGTATACTATTGCGCATATAATGAAAAAAAGTACTACATCTAGAATGTGATGTTATCATTTGTATGTTGTGAATATTAAACCAGTTAATGTTCCCTACGTGTAGTATGCGTAAGAACGAGATTAGATTCATACGGTTAATGAATAGGATAATAGAAATAGAAATAAGAGGGCATCGTGATCGTCCCGTGCCTGAACGAAAACTAATGCTAAGACTAACTAGATTTGGTTATGGTTGGTGGAAACAGACCGAATTTGGTGCGTCTTTTTGGGCGACAGAGAAAAACGTAATCGTGTCTTGTTGTTATGTGGGGGAAGGCCTAAGTGAAAACGATTTTAATTAGTGAGAATATAAGAGAACAGGAGTTTAGAGAATCCCTGCAAGTTAAGAAAGCAAGACACTTAAAGTAGTATGGAGAAGCGCGGGGGGAGGGGGAGGGGAGTAAATAGAAAACGTGAAATCAAGAGTATTTTCACTTTCTTTTCTGCTCCATTGAAGGATGATGATTGATGAAAATGGAAAGTCAATTCGGAAAGAAGGGGATAGTGGATGGTACGACCTGCGTGAAACTTTTGGAACGACCAATTAATAGAGAGAGAGAAACCCGTTTGGATTAATGCGTCGTCCTAACGTAATTTCTTGTAATTAAGCTTATTTCGATGAGAATGCTAGCCATGGAACAGGGTCTCTCCAGCACCGCATTGCACCAAACGCTGGGGGAGGGGGGTGGGGGTTAAGGACATTAGTAGAAGTAACCAAAATAGAACATATAAAAACAAATAAATAAATGCCTTCGTATAAACAAAAACTCCCTTTTACGATTTTGTAGCTTACGTGACGCGGAAAAGTCTTTTAGGCCTACTGTAAAGTTAGACAAAATGTATAGGTCTCTCTGCTTCGTTTGTTGAGGTAATCTGTTATTTTTCTTTGCCTGTCTAAGAGAAAATGGTTTTTTGCCGATTTATAAGATTCCTGATATGATTATTGTTATAACTTTTTCATCTATAATGAAAATTATTTGTTATAATTTAGAAAATGGTTCTTTCTGATTTACGATTCCTGGTGTAATTATCATAAATTTTTCTCCTTTGCAATGAAAATGGTTCTCTATATTTTACTTAGTTATTACATTTTAATATTTCTTGTATGATTACTAGAACTTTTTTCCAAGTTGCTAAAGGCAGTGTTCGCTATAAACTGGTCTGTTGTTAAAGAAATGTTTCGAATTTTTAGGATAACTATTTTTCCCTTTGTAAAGAAATTGGTCTTCTTTGATTTAGCGTATTATTATGAACTTTGGTAATGTCTTATATACATATTTTCATTTGACGGAAATGGTTGCCGATATATTTTATAATGGTCTAACAGTATCGACAAAGCCCGCTCTCACAACTCTGTTTTATTGTACTGGAAACTTACTAATCTTGTAACCAATAATTGACCGAGTGTGTTTGGCGCTAAACGAAACATAATTTATTAGTTAATGACAGATCTGATACAGATAATATACTTAATTGTCACTCTGCATCTTCCTTGTTTACGAATAACATTTGGTGTTGTTTTCGTTCTAGTTTCTACACTTAACCAATATTTTGATATTTCACGATTATGTTTCTTAATTCTCTGCAGTGTTCTCGTAGTCATAGTAATAGACAAATCAGAGTTTAGAGTTAGAGATAGGTACGTATTTCAGGCAAACACTGAAGCAATTAAGCAAAATTAACAAGGACGATTACTGATTAATGACTTGAAAATCTTGTAAAAGACAAATTACTCGATTGGTATATAATGGTTTACACACACACACACACATATATATATATATATATATATATGTGTGTGTGTATATATATACACACACACATGTATATACATATATATACTGTATACATACATACATACATACATACACACACCCACCAATAGATTGTCAAATCTGATTTAACCATTACATTGAAGTACTGTAAACAGCACGTGCTTCACAGCTTAGCGAAGCCGCCCCATTTGACAAAACAACAGCTGATTCTAAGTGGGTGGGCTATGGTAGTCCCTCTGCAGAGAACACAATTTGATCTACAATGGCCTTAAATGAGACCAGTCTGGTTCAGAGGGTTTAGACCGTCTGCATATAGAGCCCTATTGCCATATGTAAAGTTATGTATCACAATACAAAATCTCACGCTTGTTCCGTTAACTTATACGTTGCGTTCATCAAATAACAAAATCTTATCGAATAATAAATTTTGGTATTAGGCCCTTTTCTGGCTCCATCTTAAATCTTGTCGAATATTAAAGTTTGGTATTATAGGCTTTCTTTAGGGCTTACTGGCTCCACCTTAGTATTCTTAACCCAGTACAATATATTAGTAAGCCCAATTGTCTGAATTCATACTTAACCATCATTCCAGAAAAGAATGTCTGAACACAAAGCATAAAATAATATCAACCAGTTTTGTTACACTTTAATCATGCCCAAACGACCAGTAACCAACGATATTGACCATCTCGGCCTCTTGACATTACAAAGCCTAAATTTTCGATGTCCGTATATGTTAATCTCATTCATTCTCTCCTTTAGGAACTCCTTTGAAGTGCATAGGCGGCGTTCTTCAAAGAAGGAATTTGTTGACAAATGTGTCGCTGAATTCCACGCCGCTTTTGCTACGCGTCTGACTCGAGTAGCTCGTCGTCAATACTTTAACAAATATCGTTTGGGTTCCAAATCTTACATTTTATTATATGAACTACAGTTTATGAAACTGAATTAATAATTAAATTTGCTTTAAGTACCTGTTTTAATACCGCACATGATCGTCTACACAGTTCAAGAAGATTGATTCCTAAATTTTCCTTCGTGATCTGTGGATATATTTCAGAGTTCGAATAAATTTATTTGTTTCTTAATTACGGGTAGATCCTTTAGAGAGCGGTGTTGAATGGCCTCATTGGTCCAAGCGGTAGTCTGCGTAGTCTAAATTATCAAGTATAATCCTTCAAAAGGCAATTATAACGCAATGTTGAAGTTAAACAGAAAAAAAATCATCAGTAAGCTGAATATATTAACTATGGTTTCAAACCATAATGCAGAGCAACAAGATTTTAAATATCGATTGAAACTTTACAGTTGTCTGAAAAACAAAAACATAAATGTTGTGAATAAACTCAATTCGCGATTGGCTATGGGCTCGATAACGATATAATCGATAGTAAACGTCCATATATGTATTTATTTTTATTTTTTTCTTTTAACCCGCTACAAAAATACTATATTGTAAAAAGGCGAAATGTTTAATCGAACAAATTCCATAATATGAAACAAGGGAAATAGTTGGAGCAGTAGAATATTCGTTACTACTCAATCTCCATTTCCAATCTTCCACTTGGATTATGTGGAGTCGAGCTAAACACACGGAAAAAAGGGGGCTTTTAAAGAGACATAAAAAACTGGCAACCACGTATTTGTTGTTTAAGCTTTAAGTTCTAGATTATAAGTCTTATTCTGATGGTTCATTGACGATACTTTAGGTATTTCAGATTATGGTTTAGACTTTCTTCATTTGTTAGGTTTGTCATCGTGAATTGCGAGAAAGGGCGAACTATACGATATCGACTACTTTATTATAATTTGAAAACGCGTATCTGTATCGCACTGAATTTCATGACAAAACTATATTTATTAGGTAAGTTGATATGAATTTATACACCTACTTACACATACGAGTACACACACTTATACAATTCATACATATATACATAAATGTGATATATATATATATATATATATATATATACATACATACATACATACATACATATATGCAGCATATATATAAAGTATATTGATTTTTACACCACAATGTCAATATACCAACCCTAAATGGTTAGCGTCCGACTCGGAGTCAGTGAAGGCGCTGATATAATGTAAACTGTTTCTAAAGTAAATTATACATTAATTGGCTTTGTGATAATTATTATAGGAATTACATTGGATAATTAAAGCAGTTTTAAGTTTCGCCTCACCACAATCAGTGATGACAAACCTGACATGAAAATAATAAAAATAATGCTTTCATGTGATATTATTTTTAAGCTCGGGACGACCTTTGAGTGTTTCTTTACTGTAAGGCTAAAAAAGGAATAAATAAATGTTAGAGGTAAATGAAGCTGGTTTTTCTGTCCTTCCGAAATTATATCATTTGTCGGGTTTTCAATTAAATAATGCAAGCAGGATCCGCTTAAATGCAAATCTCTTTTTCCCCGTATACGGGGAGAGAGAGAGAGAGAGAGAGAGAGAGAGAGAGATTTGCATATAGAAAGAGGGATTATAATGATAAATAAATACATACCGAATTCATTTAGGACATAATAAAGAAGGTAGGAAATGTATTTCAAGACAGTGTTGCTATG
>NC_090769.1:28829324-28831824 GCF_036898095.1 Palaemon carinicauda
TACTTCTCTTGTTGTTTCCTTTCCTTGCTGGGCTATTTTCCCTGTTGGGTCCCTTGGGCTTGAAGCATTTTTCTTTTCCAACTAGGGTTGTAGTTTAGTTGTAATGATAATAACAATTACAATAATAATAATAATAATAATAATAATAATAATAATAATGGGTATTGAAGAGCCTCCCATGTCCAATTCCAGAGGAAATTCGTAATTCGAATTCAATCCAATTCTTTAACTTTCCACAGGCAGTCGAGTCGCAGTAGCAATTACCTTTATTTTCGTCTTAGCAATATCGTGCAATTCCTCCTTTCTACACCGAGCAAATTAACGTAACATTCATTTGCATGTATCAGCGTCGAAACCTTCTCGCCCACCTGGCACATGCAACAAACTAGTCATATTCGAACACTAATAAATACAATTAGTTGTTCCCGGTGCTTGAGAGTTCTCTCCCCATCCCTTTTCCAGGAAAGGACTGGAATTAATTCCAGTCGCCCTCATACCGTCTAGAAGTTCTTAACCCTTTTAGGGGAGACGTGTTCTCCTTGGTCTTGCCAGGCCAAAAGATCCCTTCTTGATGACCACTCCATTAACGTATTTCTTCCAGATATTAATTATTGGGTCGAAATTTCATTACACATTTAAAGAAAGACTATTTGTGTTATTCTTTATTTGCGGGAGAATCTTTCGTTCCCTGCAATGAGAATACTTTATCGGAAATTCATTTTCGAAGTATTTCTACTAAAATTTTACTTTTCTCTTGACATTTTAAAGGTTACTCGTTAATTCAGTTTTGGTATAAATTTTGATGAATCGATTCTCTCTCTCTCTCTCTCTCTCTCTCTCTCTCTCTCTCTCTCTCTCTCTCTCTCTCTCTCCCTCTCTCTCTCTCTCTCTCTCTCAAAAGTTTTGCGTTGGTTTAAATGTTTTCGAGGTACTTCAATCTGTTTTTTTTCATCTTTTTACGGGTTGTAACAATCGTTAAGTATTAAGTTGCTTCGGGTTTTATTAACATTGCGGTGTGTGTTGATGTTCGGCGAGACATTGCCAAAAAAAAAAAAAAGTTAAGGCCAAGAATGAGGGTACATTGTCGGTCAGTCATTTTGAGAAAATTATGTAACACCATGCATATATTTTTTTATCTTGAGTTTCATGTTTGAAGGTTGCATGTACTTGCAATATTTTAATGTTCCCGTCTATCTCTATTTTATCTTTTTTCTACGTATATTTTGTTTATTCCAAAATACTTCTAGTGTATAAGTTTGGGTTAAGAATTATAACTGGAAATAAAGCTAGCTTTGACAAAATCAATACAGATATACTAATTTTGACAATTAGTAGTTTTTTATCCGGTATTAAAGTTAATTGAAAAAAAAAGAATACTAGACTACCATTTATTAACAGGAAATTTTTAAAAGTAGCGAAATAAGGCAGTGCTGTTTGCATGTCGAAATGTAGATTCTTGACTTTCCTAGTTTCTTATTTTTTCGTTTTTATTGCAAATACTTTATACTTTCCGTAATTAAATTTCTCTCTCTCTCTCTCTCTCTCTCTCTCTCTCTCTCTCTCTCTCTCTCTCTCTCTCTCTCTCTCTCTCGTTAGAGCTGTACGTTGATATGGTCTCAACATTGATGAAGATTTTCTGGAGGGTCTACAGTTGAATTGTTCCATCTTACAACACCATTAAATCCAAATTGAGGAAGACTTCGAAATGTCTGTTCAATCGGTGTTTCGCAACTGAGATGACAATTACCGGACTTTCCATCACGAGTGGCGTAGTGTGTCCATTAAAGCATATTGTTATACTATTCATTGCCAAATGTATTATGAGCACTTGTCTAGCTCATCAAACATTTCATATTGTTTTTTTCAAGTTGTAAAATCATATGGAATGAAAGAGGTGTAATTTCTCTCTCTCTCTCTCTCTCTCTCTCTCTCTCTCTCTCTCTCTCTCTCTCTCTCTCCTCTCTCTCTCTCTCTCTCTCTCTCTCTCTCTCTCTCTCTCTCAAGCTATTTCCCTGTAAATACAGCAAAACAGAATTTGAATCATCATATACAAGGACGAAAATATTTCACTTTTTCTAAAATTCCGTCACTAATGAGCAAGTAAAACTGTGATCTTCTCAGGCGCTAATTTAGTCAAATGTAAAAGCATATTCTGGTCCTTTCAGTGTTTCCCAACGACGACCACCCATTAGTTAGGACTTCTAATAGTATGAAATGTGCAAAATGGTAAAGCTTTATACATAAACAAAAATAGAAACGGCGTTAAGCTTCTCCTCATAATTTCCTCTGTCAGATTCTGTGGCTTTCAACTCCACGATGGTGAAAGGAGAAGTGTGAGCATCATCCGATAGTGACAGTGTGCAAATAACAGGTTCTTTGTTCTTCTTGCTTTTATTTTCAGCATGCCTCTATTATTCAGCACGTCGTTTTCCTTGTTAAATTTGTCTATATGTCCTATTACTGTTAAACCTATTGTTCTGAGTGAATGTCGTAGGGAAGT
>NC_090769.1:28846824-28904324 GCF_036898095.1 Palaemon carinicauda
TGGCCATAGATTCAATGCCTTAAGAAAATAGGAAGACCAAATGATATGGATTATAAAATAAAACTAAAAACAACAACAAACAGAAAGCAAAGCATGGAAAATTACTCTTGCCATTTTGTTCACACAAACATATTTTGCATGCCCATCTGTCTCTATTATTTAATTTTCCCTTCAGCATGCAAACGACTACACGTATCTCTAAAAATAATCTATTTTTTTTTTCATTTTTTTCCCTGGTAGGCAACGAGTACATCCATCAGCTAACTCAATCCGGTGACTACGAACTCAGAGTCGATCTTCAAGACTGGGCCAACGAAACTCGCTACGCAATCTACAAGCACTTTGCCCTGGGCATGGAAGACAACAACTACACGCTGAGTCTGGGAGACTATGAAGGAACTGCAGGTAAAGTTGAAGATATTTTAAGTGTAAAATTTTTGAAGATAACAATTAACAGAGTAGGGTGAAAGAAATTTCTAAACCTTAGGTCTTCAATACAAAATTAAAACTCCGTAAAATTCCTTCCAGAGCCTCTATTTATACAATATAACATTCACGTTTAATTTCCTGTTAATCGTATGTAAATAAATTCCTAGTTTGATTAAACACCTGCTTTTCATCAGCTGTGAATAGGAATTACAGCATATAAATTGCGTTAATGTTTTATTCCGAATTGGTTAAGAATAGCCGTTTGATTGTTTTTCAATAACCTTTTAAATGAATTCTTTCTCTTTCCACCAACATTTGCGATTAATGCTCCAGGTTATAAATGCAATGTGTTGATACATTTCTTTTTAAACCTAATCACTGAAGCCCAAAGCTTGATGCTGTAAGATTTTTATTTTTATACGCAATTAGGATTCCTTTTCTTGTGTGTTATAAGCTTTGAAAGAAAACTCTGTATAATAATGATGACAATGCGTTTTGCACTTTGAAAACCGTGATCAATCTGCAAATACCTTTATTGAGGTATTAAAATTTATTATTACAGTAGAAATACTTTAAAAAATGTTTGACAGAAACATGACAATTGTTGTAAATGCTTTTGTTAGCAAACCCAAAATATATCGAAGCAAATCTTGCAGTTATTTACTATTGAATAAATGGTTGAATTTTAAAGCATGCCTTGTGGATGATAAGCGAGTATAAATTTGCTACGAGATTGAAGAGTTGGCATTAAAAATTAAGTATTGCGAGTTTTTATAATTGAACAATAGATAAAGTTTTACTGTGTATATAAAATACCATAACGGTATTAATTTAATGGGAGTCGATGATGATTTACAAGTGTGGTTGAGATCTTATCAGTAATTGCTTGATTTTTAGATAATCAACATTATTATGTAATAACTATTATTCAGAGCTTATATTTAGGTTCTTAGTTTATACCTTTTAAGCATATATATAATTTTTAGTCTTTTTCTTTACCTTCATTCCCAGTTCCTTTCTTCTATCTTGCTATTCAGTCTATCAACTTTTACTTCATTGTGTAACTGCTGCCCAACTCCGTATCTTTTTTATTCTAAATGGCCTCACCCGTTCCATTACCAGGCCATAACCACATTCTGTAAATCGAATAATATCAAATCGGTATTAACAAGTCAAATTTGGGGTTTCACAAACCATGATTTTTGTTCCCAACATGTGTGAATTTGATGATTGTAAAATAGTTACAGGTTATTTTAAAAGTATACTTTGGAAAGGATTCAGCGTCAGAATCATAGTAATTTTTTTAGAAGTTTCGCAAGTTTTCTGTATTATTTTCTAAGATCTGTTTATAAGGATTACCATATAAAACTGATAGTCATAGAGTTATCACTGAACATTTAAAGGAATACAAATCACCGTGCAACATTAAAAAAAAAATTAACTATTTAAGTTTAGTTTATCCAATTCAAACGTTTAATTAGATATACTGTAGCTTCGTATAATTTTGCCTTTTTCTATCATACGTTTTGTAATCGTCCCTCGGTCATTTTTTCTTCTCATAGAATTGCTTCTGCCTCCCCGAGTTGATATGTTTATGAGCAACAACAAATAAAAACTATAAATTAACGTTGGACGTTGCTTAGCCGATTTTCACATCCTTTCCATTCCTATAACTTTCGTCGTGAATAATACCCACGCCTGAAAAATATCCAAATGATATATACCAAATCTTATGCAAAATGCAAACGTGAATCGTGATTTATGATCAACTATAAATCTCTGAAACAGTGGGAGGTACAGTATGGGAATGACATAAACATTCTCCGAATTTAAGTTTATGAAGTCTCAAATATAACCCTTTATTTTTTTATTGCAAATTTTTATTATGATTTTACTCTGAGTTGAATAGCATTTAGTTATAAACAATGTACCTAAAGACTATAACTACATTTTAGGTATCTTCTAATGAATAATATTTTTATGTCACACATTTTCCTAACATTTAATCTTTATTGAACAGTCTTTCACTTCGTTTATTTTAATTATTTTTTATGAATTAATTTTAGCTGCGTTAATGAGCCTTGAATCACATGACTATTTTGTGAGTTAATCCCATCACTAAACGGGTCCTAGACTCCTATTTGTGCGACTCAATATTCCTCCTCCAGACTCCTTCAGCCATCCTTCTCTCTTGCTCTCTCAGGCAAATTTAGCCCTGTTGAGCCCAAGTTCTTTCTTAAGATTTAAATGTGTCGGGTTTTAGTTCTAGTTTCATCAGAATTGATGCACACCTGAACGTCAGCCGGGCAAGCTCAACCCTCTTGTGGTTCCCAAGCACAGCAGTGGCCTCCCCAGTAAATAGCTTAAACTCACGGCCCCCGGCGGGGATCGATGTGCTGCCATGTGAATTCTTGGCGAACCCGTTGGTAGTTAATTCCTCATCCATTAAGTCCGATGTCCTACATTCGTTCCCTGTAAAGAAGTAAAACCTCGGTGAATTGTCATATTTAACCGTTAAAATGTTTTTTATTTATGTTTTTACTTTAAAGTTTTGTTCTAGTTGTAACACCATCGTGTGTTTTGTTAAACTATATATTTAATAACTGACAAAATGTCTTTGAGTAAAGTAATAATTGAATATTTTTTAAGTGACAAGTGTGTGTGCATTATTAAGGTGCGTGTACGGGCACTTTCACACTTGCAGTCCTTAGGTGTTTGGTCTTTATCATTTTTGGTGGTGGGGGGGGGGGTCTTGTAGGGGGTTTAGGATATGGGATAATCTATAATCTGCAACTTTTATTTGTAAGTGTTTTGGTATAGGATGTGGGTCAAGGATAATCAGCAACTTTCATTCATTGTCAATTAGCTTTTCTTATTTTTAGAGGAGCCCTAGCCACTTTTAGGTCAAAGGAAAAGAAAGAAGGTGACGGAGGGGAGGATGCATCCTCCCCAAAAGAGCCCACTGGCTCCCGTCGTTCAGTTGGAAAGAAGGTACAGCAGTATGTCCCGATGAGTAGAAGAGCTCTGGAAGGAGTTGGGAAAGGTTTAGTTAGAGATATTGGTATAGAAGAGTAAAATGGCATAGAAGGAGTAAAAACTGTCTTAGTAGCTTGAGCGTAAGTGTTTTCGATGAGCGATAGCATGTAGTTTCAGCTTTAGTACGAGAGCTGAAAAGGAGAAACTGGTTTTAATAATTTATAGTCATTGAGACGTCTACGTGCTTTCAGATTTAATTTTTAGTGGGAGGGAGTCCTGAACTTCTATAAAGAGAGAAGAGAAATTGAAAGTGAGAGAAGAGCTAAAAAGAGGTTAAGCATGATTCAAAGTTGGGTCACTTAGTTTTCAAACTGGTGCTGGTATTACGTTATCTGGGAGGGGGGAGGGTAGCTGCGGAGAAAGGCTTAGAATGTATCAAAATTGGCAAAAATATGTTTTATGATTGCTGTCGCAGTTACAGGAATGTTTGAGTTGAAATCCACTTTTAGTAGGCTTGTTTCTGAACAATTCAATTGATAGTGCTGCAGAGGTTTATCTGTCAGTTGCTGACATTTGTTGCAGGGTCTTAACGGTCTCTGTTGTGCTGCTGGGTCCTTGTCGTTATTGATGATTTGTTAGTTGCACAGATGTCCCAGTTGCATTCTGCAAATTTTCCTTGCAAGAGGATATAGGATTGAATAAGTTGGTTGCTTCAATGTACAATTTGGCTGATCTGGAACCATAAAAGACTCGCCTTACTGAACTAGTCTTTTGCATGCTGCAAAAGGCTGACATTTGATTCTTGATGGTTTTCAGTGAGGGTTGAGGTGTGATACTGATTGTCTGGCACATTAGGGCCAACTTGACCAGTTGATCGACCTCGTCATTGCCAGTGATTCCAGTGTGACTTTGAATCCAATTCAGGATTATCTGCCTGTTGTTGCTTTGGTGAGGTAAGGCTAGATACTGTATTGCTGTGATTAGGTAGACATTTCCAATGGGTCCTTTGCTGTTGAGACCCAGAATGGCTCCTCTCGAATCAGTGTGAATTGTTGTATTTCCTCTAGGTAGAATGGCCAAGTATTCTAAGGCTTTGGCAATCGCCACTAGCTCAGTTTGCAGGGTGGAGGCGTGATTGGAAAGCCTCCAATTTTCTCTCTAGCCTGATGGAGAAAAGACTGCTGCTGCAGGAATATCTCGATCAAATGATCCATCAGTATAGTAGATGTGGGGGACTGAGATATTGCTAATTTCATTTTTGGCTGCTGCTGTGAGTTGTTCTGACGTGCAAAGAGCTTTGCTTGCTGCTGAGAGGATGGTAAAGTTGTACTGGAAGGGGTTCGGTGACCACGGGGCCGGAATGGTGTACCCATAATGCTTTCGTTGCAGTTTCTTTGCAAGTGTCTTTGGAGGATCAATCTATCCTCTCCTCCGCCAAGGGGAGGAGTCTTTAGAGTGTTGTTCAGCGGGCAGTCTCTGTCTGCTTTGATTGACTTGAATATGATACTGCAATTTCTCATGTCGATCCTACTTAAAAGGAAAATTAGATTAGTTTCGGTTCTCAACAAGAAAAGGAGGGTCCACATTGGAGAGCCGCTGATGAGTCTCATGGCTTTGTTTTGTACCACTTCGAGGGAGGCATTTTGAGTTTTTCTCAGTGAGGTGAGCGTAGGTGCTGCATAGTCGATGTGGGATCGAATTGCTTGGAGGTAAAGCAGTCTTAGGAGGCTGTTTGATACTCCTTGTTTGAGGGAGGTCATTCATTTCACGGATGAGAGGCGAATTTTTTTCTCTCTCTGAGGTGGGTTACTTCGTTGACAGGTGATAGTTTGGTTTATGATTACTTCTAGATATATGAATTGTTTCACCCATTCTATGTTTTCGCCCATGAGGGTGAAATTCGGAGAGTCTTCTGGGTATTTGGTGGCCATAGCTTTGGTGTTGATTTTTAGACCCAGGTCTTTGCATTTGGCTTGGATCAAGTGTGCCATCTGGGTGGTTTTGCATGAGTGTGCTTTCTGTGGGCAGATACATATGTCATGGGAGTATACGAAGACCTCCACTCCGTTTGGGAGGTCTTGAGTGGCAAAATTCTCCATAACGAAGTTGAAAAGATATGGGCTTAGTATGGCCCCTTAGGTGTTCCATTTTCTAGGGGGCTTAATTCCGAAGTTTTTCCTTGGAAGGTGACCCTGGCTTCTCGGTTGTGTGTGTAATTCTGAGTCCAAGCCAGTAGGTGTCCTTTCACTTTTTGCTACGAGTGTGAAGAGGATTGCTGGGGAGCTGGCTAGTTCAAAGGCTTTCTCAACGTCAAGAAAGATGACAAAGGCTTTATTGTCGTTGATTGTTGTGAGGACATCAGTTTTACATTCTTGAATGCCTATGCCTTGTCTGTAGGCATAAAGGCGAGGATTTAGTGCGCATATTTTCCGTTAGGGTCTGCTGAGTAGCATTCATTCAGCGACTTTCTCGGTGCAGCTTATCAAAGGTATGGGTAGGTAAGCATCTTGTTCTTTGGGCTTTAAGATGGGTTTCATGTCTTGTTGGTTCCATGTTATGGGTCGGAATCTTTCAGTGTGTGTTCTGTTGATTAAGTGCAAATACACCAATTTCGCGGAACTTCCCATATTCCTAACCATACTGTAAGTGATTAGGTCAGTTCTAGGGGCAGTGTCACTTCTGCCTTTTGCGAGAGCTGTGGCGAGTTCTTTCATTGTGTAGGGGTTGTCGCAGTTCCTGATTAGCAGCAGAGTTTTCTGTCTATTTATGGTTTGCAGAGGAAAAATTTGTGCCTTTGGCTTGGTCAGCAAAGTTATTTACAATTCTACAGTATTTGCTCCTGCTAATGGGTCTGGGTAGGTGACTCTGGGTGTACTGTTTTTTCCAGATATCTTATTAAATTACCCCATATCTTTGCTAGATGTGTGTTGTTGATTTTGTGACACCATGAGTACCATTTGTCTATTTTCACCTCCAGTGTTACTTGTAAGGAATGTTTAGTGATTTCCACGAGTAGAGTACAAGTTCATCAGTTCTGTGTCTTTGAAAGAGCTTTCTGGTTCTGTTGATTCTGGCATTAATCTCCTTGATGCGACTATTGTAGTACCAGGCATCTGCATGCTTTGTTCCTGAATACTTTTTCTGAAGCATAGATTTACTGGCGGCAGCATTGCATCGAGCTGTTTGTTGAAATCCAGTGATTGGATGATGTCATTGTGAGGGATCTTTATACTGTATATTCACGAGCCCATTCCGTCATAGATTGCTCGAATCTTACCCAGATTGCAAAGTCTGGGTTCCACCTTTTTGAGGGTGGAGGAGGAGGGCGTTATTTCTTAAGTTCGAGGTCAATTTCTATTGCAAAATGATCACTTGTGAGCTCAGGATGCAGTCGCCATTTAGCACCCCTTTGGATGGTTCTTGACAGGAAGGTGAGGTCTAAACGACCGCCCCTTAGATGGGTTGATTTTGACACAGTGTTCAGCAATATTACGTCTGGATATTCTTGCTGGAAGACGTGCCGATATCGGCCTGTCTGGTTTGTTGCCAATATTGAGTTCAGGAACGGGTGATGGTCTGGATATTCTTGCTGGAAGTTCATGCAGATATCGGCCTATCTGGTTTGTTGCCATTATTGTGAAGGGGTGATGGGCATTTAAATCCCCTGCAATGATTGTATAATCCTCAGAGGCGGCGGCAAAGAGCCCCTATGCATTGATGCCTTTGTTTGGACTGTGAGAATTGTGGCTACCAGACACACTTGAACACTGACTATCTCTGTTTCTGTCCCACATTCAATGCTTTGTACTCTTTTTGAGGGGATGCTATTCGTGATGAGTAGTTTATCCCCTCGTTGTTGAAGTTATATATGTGGTATACACGTTGTATCCTCAGAAAGAGAAGGGTGGGTTCTCACTTAATAAGGTCTCCTACAGCACAATAATGTCAGGAGATTGCACAAAGGTTTGAGATTATAGGAAGGCGAACTTTGGTCTGAGTCTGCAAAAGTTTTATTGGAGCACTTTCATTTTGGTGTTGTTGAGAGTAACTTCATTGGTGTGTGTTTGTATTAGGATCGTTCACTAGGGGCACTATGAAGAGACTAGGGTACTGAGTTCTTGGGGGCGGCACTGTTGGAGACAAAATTGTATTCGATTCTATGGGCATTGAAAAAGTTTTTATGTTAGATATTGCAGCAATAAAGGCACCCATGGGGCAAGTCAGACTCTAGGTCATTCCAATCAGTGGGGGTTGGAAACGCATGAGGCACTTCTGGCAGTTGATCTAGGGAGCCTGGGAAAATCCCGTAAGAAAAGAAAAGAAAAGTGCAACCTTTTTCACCCCAAAAGATGCCGAAGATACATGAGGTACTACACTCATGAAACAAGGGGATGCAAAGAAGGAGACAACTGGGCATATCTGCATGTCAATCTTTGCAAATCTTCAGTGGAGACTAAAAAATGCAAAGACATAAACTGCAAGCGAATGCATTTAATTGGAACCAAACGTCCTAAATCGATGCTGAAGAAGAAAACAGTGGATAACGCTGCTAATACCAACGTTCCGACTACAACGGCTAAGGATCCGACATCGAACAAGCCTAAGCCTGGAAAGAAGGAAACAAGCGCTGTCCACAAGGGTAATAAAGCTCCCTCAAAGCAAGAGAAGGAGTCTTTTTTAGGGGTGAAGACTCTCCTAGACGAAATGAAGACAACTGTTCTAGGGGACATCAAGTCCTTGAGGCTAGAGATGGATCTGTACAAGCAACAAATGGATATGCTGATGAAAGACAGGGCCCACCCAACCCCACCCAACTCTACCCTGGAACAGCCAATACCCCACTACGGTCTCTTCAAGCCAACGCCGTACGATCCCCAACAGCTGTTCCATCGGAGGCAGGACAACTTCTCGGGCCAGCCGATGTTTTTCCCACCGAACATGACTCATATTCGTCCTGCCTGCTGTTAAACATACAGTCACTGAACCCCAGCGTGAGGAGTGCGTGTAGCTGGAAGATACCTTTCCTTGAAGATGTCATCAGAAAGAAGTCAAGGACCAACTGTCTCCCATTTATAGCTCTCACGGAGTCGTGGTTAAAACCACATGTTCACGACGCTCAAATCAGCATCGAAGACTACAATATTCATCGATGCGACCGTAGCACTAGGGTTGGTGGCGGGGTTATTCTTTATACCCACTGTGATCTTCCAATCACAAATACGGAGAAGCTTGACCAAGATTCCTGCCAGCTTCTTATGTGTACATCGGAGCCTTCCAAGATGATTATCTATGTTCTGTATAGACCTCCATCAGCACCCCTTGCAGATTTCCAGGCGTGTCTCAATGCGGTACATGACTACACAGAAGGCAAAGAAGACTTTGATATTTGTTTTCTAGGCGATTTTAACTTCCCAGACTTTACCTGGGATCCTCCCTTGGCACGCCCACCAAGCTCATCCACTGATCTCTTAGAGAAGTTTATGAACAACCACCTTTTCAGTCAATACATCCTCCAACCCACACGTCAAGGCAACACTTTAGACCTCTTTCTCACCAACTCGGCCTCGCTTGTGACCCATGTGGATGTGAAACCTACGAGAATGTCTGATCATGATCTGATAGAGATTTACCTATCCTACAATCCATGTCAGCCAAATGTCAATGCTCCTCCGGTGTTTGACGCCGCCTCGTTCCGGGGACTTGATTTTACTAAAGCAGACTTTTCCAGCATCAGCAGTAAAGTTGAAGCTGTAGATTGGCATGATGTTCTCGAATCTAACGGTATAGATTGCTTTCCGGAAACCTTTAGGGACATGTTACTTAGTATATGTCAGGAACACTGTCCTCCCAAGCTCCCCCCTAAGCGCCAGAGATCTCACATATTGCGTCGCCTCTCCCGCAAAAAGCGTAGACTTCAAGACAGGTTAGAGAGGGCAACCGTGGACCCTTCTACTCCCTCAGAGCTAATCCAACGTCTAAACAACGAGATTGCTCTTGCCCACTACGACATCAGAGATGCAATTGCCAACGAGAGACACTTCAGAGAAGAGGTAGCTGTCGGGAAGGTCAAATCAAATCCAAAGTACTTTTATAGCTATGCTAAGAGATTTTCCCGGCAAAAACAGACCATTAGCATGCTTTTTGATGAAAGCAACAATATTTGTACTGATCCTCAGCAAATAGCCAACATATTGCAAACCCAGTTCAAATCTGTTTTCAGCAACCCAAGAGATGTCGACATTGCTGCAGCAGACTTTACACCGCCGACAATTACAGAAAGATTTGAGGACTCCCAATTACTTTTCAGTGAAGGAGATGTTATATCTGCCATTGATGACATGAAGGCAGACTCAGCCCCTGGCCCTGATGGTATCCCTTCTGTGCTGCTCAAGTCCTGTAAACATGTGTTGGCACGACCTATTTTCATCCTCTGGTCACAATCCTTTGAATCAGGTGTAGTCCCGTCCTTCTATAAGAACTCTGTTATTTGTCCACTCTACAAAAAAGGGAGTCACGCAACTGCTTCAAATTACCGACCTGTATCTCTGACCTCCCATATCATCAAGATATTTGAGCGTTTTATTAGGAAACGCCTTGTCCACCATCTTGAATCCAACAGCCTTCTATGCAGCCAACAGCATGGTTTTAGGTCGGGTCATAGCTGCTTAACCCAGCTTCTCCATCACTTTGATAACATTCTGGAAAACTTTCTTGAAGGAAACGATACCGATTGCATTTATTTGCCCTACTCATCAAGAAGCTCTCCAAGTATGGAATCCATCCGAAGATTGTAAAATGGATCGAATCATTTCTTAAGGATCGCAAACAGCAAGTTGCAGTTGAAGGCCAGTTCAGTGTTGCAGCCTTAATTTTGAGTGGAGTACCTCAAGGAACCGTTCTGGGTCCTATACTGTTTCTTATATTCATAAACGACATAACACTGTGTAGGCAACAGTGTCGTTCGTTGCTTTGCAGACGATACAAGGATTATGAGAGCAATATCAACTACTCCTGATATGGTACGCTTGCAACAGGATCTGAATACTGTTACCCAATGGTCAACTAAGAACAACATGTCATTGCATGAAGATAAGTTCGAGTTTATGAGCCATGCAGTAAATAGGAGGAATCCTTTGCTACAATTACCGTTTACTGCCGACCTATATCAGTATTCAACGTCCAAAGGCACTCTCACTCCTTCCGACCAACTGAGTGATCTTGGAGTTACTGTTACCTCGGACCTAAAGTGGACTGCTCATATCAAAGATATGGCCAACAAAGCAAGACAAAAAGCCGGATGGGTTCTCAGCGTCTTCTTTAACCGGAGTCCTACCATCATGCTAACTTTGTACAAGTCTATGGTACGCAGTCTACTAGAGTACTGTTGTCCTCTGTGGAATCCCCAAAGTGTGTCGGACATCGAAGAACTGGAAGGAGTTCAGCGGACTTTTACTGCACGAATTGCAGGGGCTCAGCATCTCAACTACTGGGAGAGACTCAAGAAACTATCCATCATGTCACTGCAACGCCGACGAGAACGGTTTATCCTGCTACACGTGGAAGATTCTCCATGGATCAGTCAGCAACGACCTGAAGATCAAGTTTGTGTCTAGACCTCGGACTGGCTTTAAAGCAGTCTTTCCTCCTCTGCAAGGGGGCGTGGCAGCCTATAACCAGTGTCTATATGACAAGTCTTTCGCTGTCATTGGCCCACGTCTCTGGAACTGCCTCCCAGTACACATTAACAAGATTGGAGAATTCGAGCCATTCAAAAGAAAACTCTCATCTTTGCTCCAGCGAATTCCTGACAAGCCTCCTGTTAAGGGGTATACATCTCCTAACACCAACTCAATCCTGGACTGGAGGATGGATTCAGCTACATTGGAGCTATGGGGCAGTCAAGATAGTTGATGACCCTGTTGCAGCGCACTAAACCGGACATAAGTGACATAAGTAAGTGAGTTAGTGATGACAGGTGTGGGTTATTGGTAGGTGGATTGTGGACGGGTTTGATCAGAAGGGGTGACAGGGATAGAGGGAGAGATTGGTCTTGGTGGAGGAATCGTGTGGGAGGGGGCTCGTTGTGACTTTGGAATAGGTTTGGGTGGACGTTGAGGTTTAGGACGTGTAGGAGAGGAAAGTTCAGGAATAGCAAGTCGGGTGGGAGAAGGATTAGGCTGAGGGGAGGTGTGATTGGTTGGAGGCTGTTGGGTTCGATGTGACTGCAGGTTGTAATGGTGGTCCACTCCTTGAAGGTTGGCGACGCGTTGGAGACTTACCAGGCATCTCTTCTGTCAAGTGTGGTGAGGTCCTCGGCAGTTGGGGCACTTGTCGACAGTGTGTTGTCCAGCTTTGAATCTGGAGATGCAGTAGTAGGTGGGGTGTTGTCTGCTGCTATAGACTGCACAGACCTCCGGGCCTGTGCAGCGGCTCTTGTGGTGTCCGAACTTCTGACACCTAAAGCATCAGGGGTTCTGGGAAGTATTCCTTTATGTGAAACGTTCCCTAATAACCAAAGGAGATCTGTAGAGATTGTAGTCCCTTATAGACGGCTTCAAGTTTGTTGGATGATCTCCCGAATTTCTCCTCGCATCGCTTGGATGATAGGATGGATGGGTGTTTCAGTACTGGTTCCAGGGGTAAGTCGAGGTCATAGTTGATGATAATGGTTGTCAACTTCTACGTGAGGTTGAGGTATTGGACATGTCCTATTGCACAAGGAAGTCAGAGGTGTCCTTATCCTGTGCAGAGATGACAAGTCGTTCTCGGCGGTTGGATCTTAATGTCATCTTAAGTTGAGGATGTTTGGCTTCCATTGTGGCTATGGCAGCATAGGAGGTCGTGTTAGGGCCAGGAGTGAGCCTGAATCTGTTGGGTTGAGGTGTTGTTGGTGGTCTCTGGTAGAGGTGGTTGCTGTGCTGGATGGCTGATGGGGTCGTTGCCTTCATCTGCTGCTACTTCGTTGTTCTCGGTGTCTTCTTCCACTTGGTTGTTGCTCTTTGGGGTCTTGTTGTTGGCAGGTGTTTCCTGGATGTGTTCCATGTCTGGTTGGGTGGACATGGTGGTTGCTGGGCTGGATGGCTGATGGGGTCATTGCCTTCATCTGCTACTTCTTCGTTGTTCTCGGTGTCTTCTTCCACTTGGTTGTTGCACTTTGGGGTCTTGTCGGCAGGCGTTTCCTGGATGTGTTCCATGCCTGGTAGGGTTAACATGGTAGGTCGTTTCCTGTTGTGGCATCGTAAAGTGAGGCATCTAGGTATGCTTTTCCTTCCTTTCTCCACTCGAGTTCGAGGGGAGTCGGAAAGAATGGAGGGGGACAAGCCCCTGGCTGCCATCGCTAACTCACGATGGTAGCTGACAGCTGATCGTCGAAGTAGTAGGTGTGTGTGTGTTTCGTTGTCGTCTCAATAACACTAGCAAAAGTGTGCTATTTGCGAAGTTCAAAATTTGCTAATTTCAAACAAGCTGAACACTGGTTGTGGACTTTAAACACGTCCTTACGCCCTCAATGTCAAAGAGAGAGGGGGTGCACCAAAACCTTGTTTGACAAATATATTTCTTATTGAATTAAATTTTGAAACTGCTTTCACTCTTTTTCGTACAAACCCGTAGGCTTCATTGTCTGTGACCGTAATCTTTGGCAATTCCTGGCTTTCATTAAGCAATTTCTTATTAAATATTTCACATTACATAAACTTTGAAGTAACTTTCCTTTACTTTAGAACAATTCTAATCACCTTAGATGGAAAACTTTGTTCCGTTTTATTTTCAGATTACAAAGTTTAAACGAAGATTTGCCGTTTTCCTCAGCATGAGCCCGTTTTTTACCCATTTCGATAATCATTGCATTCCACTTTTGATATAATTGGAAATGGTGTTAGTAACACGGTTTCCAGATTCGAAGACCAATATTGGTATTTGTTCTGCAAAGGTTAACGAAGATGATAAAATATAAATGTAAGAGGATTTAATTACCTTCATAATGTTTATAAAAAAGATGTATTCCCTAATTACTAAACAATATATTTACTCTTTTTGGAGTGTGGAGAAAATGACCCAATTATTACTGATGTTTTTGAATGTTTTATGAAAAACAATTTTATACAAATCACAATAACATCCAAAAGATTTGATAGTCATATTAATAACTGTATCAAAAGTAGGAAAACTTAGTTCCTCTTAATAATTACAATTATCACAGGTTTCACTCTATTCCTGCTAATTTTCAGTGAATTTAGTTTTTTTTCGAAGTTTCAGAGAATGTTAATTCCAACCAGAACTTTCATATCCAAAGGATGAATAGCTTACTTCTGTAATCTATATGGGTATTAGTGGTCACAAAAAGGTCGTTTAAGTGGTTGCGTTTAATTCGTTTCCGTAAACTCAATTGTAAGTAAAATACAACTTCCAAAAGGGTAATGTAATAATCTAGTAATTTTACAAAACCTAAACAAAAAAGCGTGACATTTCGTAGATTGGATGCGCATTGATGTAAATTCAATGTTGAATTTAAGTCTTAATTTAGTCCATTTTATTGTCAATTTTATATACTTCCTAGTAATGAGTCATTTATATTCAAAGGAACGTATATATGTGATACATCAAGAAATAAATCATACCGTTCAACTTTTTCAAATGTACTTTGTATATAATCAGGAATAAAACTCCGTCCTGCAAATAAAATGTTTTTACATGATATTGCAAAGAAAACAAATTACAATTTTATCATAAATTTTCATAACATTTAATTCCAAACTTTATTTTTTAATATCCACGACGCACGTTATGAAAAAAATCTTAGACTGAAATATAACGAGTATTATGTAGTATTTTTATCTGTATATGATACGTAGTTATAAGCATTCTCTATTTATGTCGCAGTAAACTAACTCTCTCTCTCTCTCTCTCTCTCTCTCTCTCTCTCTCTCTCTCCTACACACACATTTGTTTATGTATAAAATATGAAGCGAGAGAGAGTTCGCGATGAACTGTTTTGATCCTATCTCTCTCTCTCTCTCTCTCTCCTCTCTCTCTCTCTCTCTCCTGCACACATTTGTTTGATTATGTATAAAATATGAAGCGAGAGAGAGTTCGCGATGAACTGTTTTGATCCTATCTCTCTCTCTCTCTCTCTCTCTCTCTCTCTCTCTCTCTCTCTCCTGCACAAACATGTTTGATTATGTATAACATATGAAATGAGAGTGTTTGCTATAAACTGTTTCAATCCATTCTTCTTCTTCTCTCTCTCTCTCTCTCTCTCTCTCTCTCTCTCTCAAGTCAGTTTGCGATAAACTGTTTCAATCCATTTTTATCTCTCTCTCTCTCTCTCTCTCTCTCTCTCTCTCTCTCTAAAGCCAGTTTGCGATAAACTGTTTCAATCCTCTCTCTCTCTCTCTCTCTCTCTCTCTCTCTCACTAAAGCCAGTTTGCGATAAACTGTTTCAATCCTCTCTCTCTCTCTCTCTCTCTCCCTCTCTCTCTCTCTCTCTCTCTCTCTCACTAAAGCCAGTTTGCGATAATCTGTTTCAATCCTCTCTCTCTCTCTCTCTCTCTCTCTCTCTCTCTCTCTCTCACATTTGTTTATGTATAACATTTTGTTTATGTATAACATATGTAACGAGAGACTGTTCGCGATAAAATTTTCAATTCTCTCTCTCTCTCTCTCTCTCTCTCTCTCTCTCTCTCTCTCACACATTTGTTTATGTATAACATATGTAACGAGAGACTGTTCGCGATAAAATGTTTCAATTCTCTCTCTCTCTCTCTCTCTCTCTCTCTCTCTCAATTCTCTCTCTCTCTCAATTCTCTCTCTCTCTCAATTCTCTCTCTCTCTCAATTCTCTCTCTCTCTCAATTCTCTCTCTCTCTCAATTCTCTCTCTCTCTCTCTCTCCTCTCTCTCTCTCTCTCTCTCTCTCTCTCTCTCTCTCTAATCTCAGGAATTAATTTTGCATCTGGTGTCCCTCTCAGGTAACTCCCTCAAGTACCACCAAGGGGCTCCCTTCAGCACAAGGGACCGAGACAACGACTTCAACCCCCGAGGGCACTGCTCCAGGACCTTCCACGGGGCCTGGTGGTTCACTGCTTGCCACGAAGTAAGGACACATTGTTATTGTTTTGTTTTTAACGTTGGCTGTTCTTATGTAGAATTAAGGTAACTTTGGTCTCTTAATATCATGTTCAACTTCCTTCTTTAGGCTTCTTCCATTTTTTTATATTTTTGTTACATTAGAAAGATTAAACAAAGAAATAGAGGAAGACATTATGTTTATATAAACATTATTTAGATATGTCTTAAAACAAACCAGTTGGTGGGGCCTTTATTTGCCACTTAGAACTACAACAAAAAGGGCCGAAATTTTCAGGGGTAATAAACAAATTGAGAGATGCGCCTTGACCCTCTGACATTTCCTACCGTTAGCATATTCCTTTGCGCTACATAAGTTTTAAATTATAAACTAATTTAAGATACTATTTTGTTGTGTTATACAGATTATTAATTATTTTGTGCAATGATCATCAATTTTATTCCTTGGCTATTTTTTGTAAAACATGAATTGTTGCAGCTTTCAATAATTGCCAGTGACTTGGTACAAACAGCAGTTGATGTTAACGAGGCTCTAATGCATAAATGAAAACTAGAACGTTATTTTTCATTATTTAAATATTTTCACTAGAAAATACAAATTTCCAGACGTATTATAATAAGTAAAACCAAGAGAAACACCAAAAATTATATTTATTTGAAACTTTTGAAGGGACCATCGGTCTTCCTCCTCAGAATACCAAAAGGATGAAAGGTGTTCCCTTTAAAAGCGAAGTTTTTTTTTTTTTCTAATTTCGTGGATCCCACTTAATTTACGTAAACCTTTTTTTTTTCTCCCGCAGTCTCACCTAAACGGACGGTACCACCACGGCCGCCATAAGAGTTACGGCGACGGCATCAACTGGATGGCCTTCAGGGGCCACAATTACTCCCTCAAGTTCTCCAGGATGATGATCAGGCGCACCAACATATAATCCCCCTTCGGAGGGAGCATCGTGTGGCGGCGTACCAGCACAAAGGACGTTGTTTTTCAGTGGTTCCGATCTAATAGATTCGGTCATGCATATCAGTTTTTTTTCTAAACTAGGATTGCCAAGTAATGCGTTAAGTGTACCAACAACAAAGTAATAATTTTTTCGCCATGGCTAAATATACCTTTTTATCATATAACGCATACATCTGGCAGATCTTTGCTTGTTCTGTTAAAAGAGAACAGGACTTGAGTGCAGTTCTTCAATTATTCTCAAAAACCTATGAACAATTGACTAAATTCTTGCAAACTAATGCATTTTTTTAAAATGTGAATTATGTTGGTATCATAAACATGACTTTAAATCTTACTTCATTAATCAGAGTAAAAGTCATTAACCTTGGTGTCTGACAAAATATGGATTCATCATTACAGACTATAATGATAATTATCTTCACCTTTTCTTAATTCTGTAACTACTAAAAGATGATGCCGATCTCTACTCGTTTCGGTCAGAGACGAGCAGCGGCGAGTGTTGTACAGTAGAGATTTTTTAGAGATATTGCACTATGATATCTGTAAGCAACTGGATCATATCATTATCTGTTAGGTTAAACAATTTAAAAAATAAGGTGTAGATCCCAAGTCTAGCGATAGTGGTAGTTACAAAACATATTCCGGTCGAGGAAACTGTCAACGGGGAGGTTTAATACATTTGATTGTATTCAGAAAACAGCTTCATTATATTCAACTCTGAATTCTTTTTTTTCATTTCCTAACTAAAGGTTTTTTCTGATATTCACCACTGTTTCAGTTTCTTAGTAACTTGAACGAAGAAATAAAATAATTCTTGTTCCTGCTATTCTCATTTGGGGAAAGTTGTTAGCGGGTCTCAAAGGGTTATTAATAAAGCTAGGCCTCAAGATTGAAAAACAGGATTAAGTTAAACTTTTGGAAACTTTTAAATAGGACTGAATTAAGATGGATATAGGGTTTCGAGTTTACCTCGGGAATTAAACATTATGAAATGTGATCAATGTAACTTTTTCGTTTGAACAATACAAGCTGTTTCATGCGCAGATGAACAATTCAAACTTGAAATAAAAGAAAATTCTACAGCAGAAAAAAAAATGAGCTAAAAAGATTGTATATCTACATGTAAATATGACATAAATGCTTTCTTTATGAGACGCAAGACTCTTGGAGGAGAAACGGGTCTTGCCGTTCACGTTAGAAGTTTGTCCATCTCGAAAAAAAATCACCAAAGGAAAGGAGTTTCAATGATACAGGTACTGTACTTGGTTTTTCATGGATGACAAAACCCGTTTCCTGAAATTTGGTGTTTTTTTTTTTTTTAAATATATTGTCTGCTGGCGTGTAAGCAACACTCGCAATAATTTTTAATAAACTTTTATAGAAATAGATTGCAAAAAACAAATGTTTAGGCACATGATTTGATAAACGCTTCTAACACATTTTTAATACTAGAAAGATGATCTTCAAATTCTCTACACAAGAAGAATCGAAAATGATAATGCTATTTTTTCCTTACTAAATCGATATGTTAAAAGTGATTTAGTGCGGCACAACATTACATTATACATAACCAGAATTAGCACTTTAGTTTGCTATCTATATAACAACCATTACCCCAGTATATATGTGCACTATGAGGAACTATCTGTCACAACCCTACATCGCCGTGTAGACACATTCATAAGTAATTCTTTTGTGAAGAAAGTACTACCAAAGTCGTTGCTGCCACACCTATAAAGCCCTGTCCACAAGATCGAGCATGCCCGACGGGCAAACAGTGATACCAGACCCGCTGATCTCCCGGTAACATAGCATTAATGGTTTTGATAACGAGGAACCATGTTAAATATCTTCAACAATATAACGTAACAGTGATGTTTTCGGTAACACGGATGAATAAACGAGAGACTGTATCGTGGATAAGCGGGTCACTGGACTATGAATGTCTTCAAGTTGATAATGTAATTGTAATACTTTGGTAACCCGGATAAGCCAGTGAAGAAGTTTAGCGGGGTAAACAATTTGTCAGTGAAAATCGATGTACGAGTGAATTCTATCTGCAATCAATTTCTACTTTCTCTTTAGCACAGCCTATCGACATATCAATGGGTTGATTGAGTGAGATATTTTCCTTTCTCCTTGGCGTGACTTTTATGCCTTTAGTGTATATCTTTAGTCAGAAGTGCATGTGTATAGGTTAATATGTATGTATGTACTTCACGCACATAAATATTAGTTCATACATGTGCTTATATATTATATATGTGCTGTATATACGCGTTTAAATGCGTATGTATACTATTGCGCATATAATGAAAAAAGTACTACATCTAGAATGTGATGTTATCATTTGTATGTTGTGAATATTAAACCAGTTAATGTTCCCTACGTGTAGTATGCGTAAGAACGAGATTAGATTCATACGGTTAATGAATAGGATAATAGAAATAGAAATAAGAGGGCATCGTGATCGTCCCGTGCCTGAACGAAAACTAGTGCTAAGACTAACTAGATTTGGTTATGGTTGGTGGAAACAGGCCGAATTTGGTGCGTCTTTTTGGGCGAGAGAGAAAAACGTAGTCGTGTCTTGATGGTATGTGGGGGAAGGCCTAGGTAGAAACGATTTTAATTAGTGAAAATATAAGAGAACAGGAGTTTAGAATCCTTGCAAACTATGAAGGCGAGACAAGAGTTTGGGGAAGCGCGAGGGGGGGGAGTAAATAGAAAACGTGAAATCAAGAGTATTTTCACTTTCTTTTCTGCTCCATAGAAGGATGATGATTGATGAAAATGGAAAGTCAATTCGGAAAGAAGGGATAGTGGATGGTACGACCTGCCTGAAACTTTTGGAACGACCAATTAATAGAGAGAGAGAGAAACCCGTTTGGATTAATGCGTCGTCCTAACGTAATTTCTTGTAATTAAGCTTATTTCGATGAGAATGCTAGCCATGGAACAGGGTCTCTCCAGCACCGCATTGCACCAAACGCTGGGGGAGGGGGGTGGGGATTAAGGACATTAGTAGAAGTAACCAAATAGAACATATAAAAACAAATAAATAAATGCCTTCGTATAAACAAAAACTCCCTTTTACGATTTTGTAGCTTACGTGACGCGGAAAAGTCTTTTAGGCCTACTGTAAAGTTAGACAAAATGTATAGGTCTCTCTGCTTCGTTTGTTGAGGTAATTTTAATTTTTCTTTGCCTGTCTTAAGAGAAAATGGTTTTTGCTGAATTACGATTCATGATATAATTGGTATAACTTTTTCATCTATAATAAAAATTATTTGCTATAATTTAGAAAATGGTTCTTTCCGATTTACGATTCCTGGTGTAATTTTCATAAATTTTTCTCCTTTGCAATGAAAATGGTTCTCTATATTTTACTTACGTTATAAGATTTCTTGTATGATTGTGATTATTGGTACTTTTTTTTCCATGTTGCTAAAGGCAGTGTTCGCTATAAACTGGTCTGTTATTGAAATGTTTCGAATTTTTAGGATCAATAACTATTTTTCCCTTTGTAAAGAAATTGGTTTTCTTTGATACAGCGTATTATTATGAACTTTGGTAATGTCTTATATACATATTTTCATTTGATGGAAATGGTTGCCGATATATTTTATAATGATCTAACGATATCGATAAAGCCCGCTCTCGCATCTCTGTTTTATTGTACTGGAAACTTACTAATCTTGTAACCAATAATTGACTGATTGTGTGTTTGGCGCTAAACGAAGCATAATTTATTAGTTTATGACAGATCTGATACAGATAATATACTCAATTTTAACTCTGCATCTTCCTTGTTTACGAATAACGTTTGGTGGTGTTTTCGTTCTAGTTTCAACACTCAACCAATATTTTGATATTTCACGATTATGTTTCTTATTTCTTTGCAGTGTTCTCGTAGTCATAGTTATAGACAAATCAGAGTTTAGAGTTAGAGATAGGTACGTATTTCAGGCAAACACTGAAACAATTAAGCAAAATTAACAAGGACGTTTACTGATTAATGACTTGAAAATCTTGTAAAAGACAAATTACTCGATTGGTATATAATTGTTCATATATATATATATATATATATATATATATATACATACATACACGCACCAATAGATTGTCAAATCTGATTCAACCATTACATTGAAGTACTGTAAACAGCACGTGCTTCACAGCTTAGCGGAGCCGCCCCATTTGACAAAACAACAGCTGATTCTAAGTGGGTGGGCTATGGTAGTCCCTCTGCAGAGAATACAATTTGATCTACAATGGCCTTAAATGAGAGCAGTCTGGTTCAGAGGGTTTAGACCGTCTGCATAGAGAGCCCTATTGTCATATGTAAAGTTATGTATCACAATACAAAATCTCACGCTTGTTCCGTTAACTTATACGTTGCGTTCACCAAATAACAAAATCTTATTGAATAATAAATTCTGGTATAGGCTTTCCTTACTGTTTTCTGGCTCCACCTTAGTATTTTTAACCCACTAGAATATACTAGTAAGCCCAATTGTCCTAATTTATATTTAAAATATTATTTCCGAAAAGAATGTCTGAACACAAAGCATAAAATAACAACAGTTAGTTTTAACAAGCAGAAATCATCCCGACGATATTGACCAGCTCGACCTCTTGACATTACAAAGCCTAAATTTTCGATGTCCGTATATGTTAATCTCATTCATTCTCTCCTTCAGGAACTCCTTTGAAGTGCTGGAGGAGAATGATAGGCGGCGTTCTTCAAAGAAGGAATTTGTTGACAAATTTGTCACTGAATTCCACGCCGCTTTTGCTACCCGTCTGACTCGAGTAGTTTTTCGTCACTACTTTAACAAATATCGTTTAGGTTTCAATCTTACATATATTATATGAAATACAGTTTCTGATACTGAATTAGTAATTTAATTCGCTTTAAATATTTGTTTTAATACCGCACATGATCGTTTACACAGTTCTTCAAGAAGAACGATTTCTATATTTTCCTTCGTGATCTGTAGATATATTTCAGAGGTCGAATAAATTTAAATTATTTCTTAATTACGGGTGAATCCTTTAGAGAGCGGTGTTGAATGGCCTTACTGGTCCAAGCGCTAGTAAATGTAGCCCAAATTCTTAAATATAATTCTTTAAAAAGCAATTATAATGCATTGTTAAGCTCAACAGAAAATCATCAGTAAACGGTATATATTGACGATGGTTTAAAGACATAATACCGAGGAACAACATTTTAAATATAGATTGGAACTTTACAGTGGTCTTAATAAACAAAAACATGCAAATGTTATGAATAAACTCAACTCATTATTGGCTATGGGCTTATAAATATATAGTCAGTAGTAAACGTCCGTATATGTAAATCCATATTCTTTGATTTTTTTTATTTATTTCGATTCCAGCTGAAAAATACTATATTGTAAACAGGCGAGATGTTTAATCGAACAAAGTCCATGATATGAACTGCCTTTTTTTTAAGAAACAAGGGAAATAGAGCAGAAGAATACTAGTTACTACTCAATCTCCATTTCCAATCTTCCACTTAAATTGAGTCGAGCTAAACACACTAAAAAGGGGGCTTTTAAAGAGACATAAAAAACTGGCAACCACGTATTTGTTGTTTAAGCTTTAAGTTCTAGATTATAAGTCTTATTCTGATGGTTCATTGACGATACTTTAGGTATTTCAGATTATGGTTTAGACTTTCTTCATTTGTTGGGTCTGTCATCATGAATTGCGAGAATGAGGCGAACTAGACGAAATCGAGTACTTTAGTATAATTTGAAAACGCGTACCTGTATCGCACTGTATTTCATGACAAAACTATATTTATTAGGTAAGTTGATATGAATTTATACACCTACTTATACATACAAGTACACACGTATACAATTCATACATATATATAAATAAATGTGTATATATATATATATATATATATATATACACACACACACACTGCATATATATAAAGTATATATGATTTTTACACCGCAATGTCAATATACCAACCCTAAATGGTTAGCGTTCGACTCCCAGTCAGTGAAGGTGCTGATATAATGTAAACTGTTTATGAATTAAATGATACATTAATTGGCTTTGTGATAATTATTATAGGAATTATATTGGATAATTAAAGCAGTTTTTAAGTTTCGCCTCACCACAATCAGTGATGACAAACCTGACATGAAAATAATAAAAATAATGCTTTCATGTGATATTATTTTTAAGCTCGGGACGACCTTTGAGTGTTTCTTTACTGTAAGGCTAAAAAAGGAATAAATAAATGTTAGAGGTAAATGAAGCTGATTTTTCTGTCCTTCCGAAAATATATAATTTGCCAGGTTTTCAATTAACTAATGCAAGCAGGATCCGCTTAAATGCAAATCTCTTTCTCTCCGTATACGGAGAGAGAGATATTTGCATACATATAGAAAGAGGGATTATAATGATAAATAAATAAATAGCGAATTAATTTAGAACATAATAATAATAAAGGTAGGAAATGTATTTCAAGACAGTGTTGCTATGCCAATAGTATTGATTTGAAGAAAATTTAGCAATAATAGAAGTTATATTAACATAACCAATGTAGATTCATCATGGAAAATATTGTTGGTCGAATTGTAGTTGACTTATTTTCATGGAAGAGTTGCTTACGGGTAAGAGCTGAACTTCCACAAGCATGATCTTTATAATCTACTGTGTTATTACCTAAAGTATAAAATGTGGTTACTACTTGTTTACTTAAAGTAAATATAAAAGAGCGCCAAATTCTTCTCTGCTATCATTAAATAATATGAGCTGAATTATAGCTTAACAACCGCCACATGGTTCTAAACTCTAAGGTAGGTAAGCGCCAGGTTTGGATGAAATGCTAAGGCGGAATGGGTGTCGTATGAACCATTAACCGACATGCTATGTGACGGTAAGAAATAGCCTAGATACAGTATTTTAGTATGAAAATTCATCATTAATTTGTGACAATGTGGCAAATAAACGTGTATTCGGGTTGCCTAGGTGGAATAATGAGCATTGGAAAAAAACTACTTAACAGAAAAGGAAGGAGTGTTGTATTCTTTCAATATTCCCCACACCCCCACCCATTTTTTTTTTCAGGAATTAAAATAGAAATAAACAATGGACTGAAAATGCAACTCAATTTAGTTGTTAATAAAATGTTACATCAACTTGAGAGATTCATTGTGAAGGACAAAGAAAATACTTATTTAAATCTATGAAATAAAAAAAAAAGTATCGGGAGAGCAATCTTTTTTTTCTCTATTTTTTTATTTTATTTTTTTAATTATCATATTTCAAACATATCTTAATTTTTCTAAATATATGATATGTGTTTTAATTGAATTCTGTCCTTACGTCTTTGTGCAACTTGGATCAAATGTATATCAATGGAGTTTATTATTTGCTATAAAATGCTTCCTATCGTTTGTAGTTTCATTATGGAACTGTCTAAAGAGTGATTAGTTAACTGAATTATAAAATTACAACTAAAACAGTCTGGAAATATCTGATTTCTATACAAATGTTTCCTCTATTCCATTTTTTAAACTCTCTCTCTCTCTCTCTCTCTCTCTCTCTCTCTCTCTCTCTCTCCCTAAAAAAATATTTTTTAAATATCTTTCGGTCGTCAGCGATATCTCTCTCTCTCTCTCTCTCTCTCTCTCTCTCTCTCATGCACCATTCCCCTGACGCAAATGAGCACACTCATGGCCGAGCGGAGCCAACATTAGTGTGAAAGTGATAAAGTGCCTTGTGCGAAGTGACACCCCCCGTTGATTCAACTAATTAAAGACACGCATTCAGATTAGTGCTGTAACAGGACCAGAAAGTGCCAGTATCAGGCAGACACTAAGAACTGCGTTAATAATAACAATTGAATATGTTTTTCTTTAAACAAGAGGCTTAATATTTTCCTTTCTTTTTATTTGTTGTCACCACATTGGACTATGAAAATTCTTGAAAAAATTGTTGACTATATGATGCAAGCTAGATTTTTATGAAATGCATTTTTTATCTATATTAGCAATATATATGCAATTTCCAGCTTTCTGCATTGTGAAATTGTCATTCGGTGCTTATTATTATTATTATTATTATTATTATTATTATTATTATTATTATTAAAGAGTATATTTATCAGTCCAATGAGAAGTCGACAACAAGCGCGACTGGACGTAAGCAAGTTTGCGTGAAATGTACGATGTCTCTTGCCAACGCTGACAGACATACAAGCAAAGGCAGAGATAGAATGACATATCTGTGGCTGCAACGGAGAGCAACAGTAGCGCTCTCGGCATCTGGCCTCTTCTCTCTCTCTCCCACTCTAATTTCAAATATCTTTCGGAGGTCACCGATACCCAAATATCTCTCTCTCTCTCTAAAAATACATGTTTCAAATATTTTTCGGTCATCAACGATACATCTCTCTCTCTCCTCTCTCTCTCTCTCTCTCTCTCTCTCTCTCTCTCTCTCTCTCTCTCTCTCTCTCTCTCTCTCTCATCTTAAAAAGACATTTTTCAAATATCTGAAAGTCGTCAGCAATACTCTCTCTCTCTCTCTCTCTCTCTCTCTCTCTCTCTCTCTCTCTCTCTCTCTCTCTCTCTCTGCGACGACAATCAAGGAGCACCGCCTCTCTGTAGCGGTGGAACTCGATATCCAAACTGTTGCTGGTCTCGCCCAAGAAGACAAACGCTAAGCGAAGGATTTTGCAGGATTTAAGAAGATTAACGAGATGTTATAGCTACTCGGGAGGAGATTCATATAACAAGATTCTGGTAGCATTTGGCATTCGGAGACAGCCGTGGTGGTGCGTCGAGTGGCCACTAAACAAACACAATGCGTTGTATGTATTAATTTGGACCATTGTGGCATGGCGCTGGGTCCTAGGATGCTATTCAGAGCCTAGATGCAAAACGAGAGTAAATTCCGCATTTATATGAAGTGAAAGATGGTTGAACGCATGCGGTAAGAGAGGTACAGTATTATTATTATTACTTGCTAAGGTACAACCCTAGTTGGAAAAGCAGGATGCTATAAGCCCAGGGGCCCCAACAGGGAAAATAGCCCAGTGAGAAGAGGAAACAAGGGAAAATAAAATTTCTTAGGAACAGTAACAACATTAAAATAAATATTTCCTATATAAACTATAATAACTAACAAAACAAGAGGAAGAGAGATTAGATAGAATATTAAAATAAATATTTCCTATATACACTAAAATAACTAACAAAACAAGAGGAAGAGAGATTAGATAGAATAGTGTGCCCGATTGTACCCTCAAGCACGAGAACTCTAACCCAAGACAGTGGAAGACCATGGTACAGAGGCTATGGCACTACCCAAGACTAGAGAAGGCTAGAAGGGAAATGAAGCTGGAAATCTTAAAGGAGACTGCAAAGACCCTTATTAATGCCTACAGTTCACCGTGTGAAGTGGACTTACAACACTGTCCCCATGACAGATTAAATTTCTCAGTTACAATGCTCTTAAGAATATGAAAACGAATATACAGTATATATTTATGATTTTTCTTCCGGTGAAGGGATTAAATTGTAAATATCAAAACGATAAAACCATTTTATAACTTATGCAAATTCTACAGTGAAAACCTCTTTTTTTTCAAATATGTTCCACACAATGGAGCTTTTATCATTTTTTAGTAAAGGTTACAGCTATAATAAGTTTGTTTCCTAGAAAAATTGGCGATAAAAAAAAAACAATCCGGAATCATCAATAAAATCACTTATCCTCAATCCATCTGACCTACATTGCATTTTGCAAATTTTAATAGTTATATTTTCTCCATTAATCACTTAACATTATAACAAGTTTTTAATGTTGGCATTTTCAAAGATCCTCCTCATTCAAAAAACTATTTGACAATATAAATTCATTGGAGAAAATATCCCCTGTAAATACCTACGCGATGATTTGTAACTTCCAATATAAAAAAAATAAAATAAAAAAAAATAATAAACAAGAATGCAAATGCTTTTATCATTCTTCAATTTAATATTTCTCAATCGGCTCATTTGAGATCTAGACAACATTCCTTCATCAATGGCCAATGTGCAAAAAATATCGATGTAGTAAATAAATCTGCTTACTCATCATGCCTTTTATTGCTAAAGCTTACCATCAACTCATCACCGAACAATAAAGAAAACGTGTCGAGTAAATGTTCGGCAAACAAGCAAGCATTAAGAGCTTATTGCCTTAATGATGAGTACACAATATCAAATGAAGGATATCTACTCTGAATTATAACTCTCTTCAAACATCTGCTTTACAAAGAAGGTTGGGATTACATGCATCTGTAATTTTGACTTCGAATAAAGAAGAATGCGACTGGCTTTCTATCCCTATTATAGAATTTTCCTAGATATATATATATATATATAATATATATATATATATATATATATATATATATATATATATATATACAGTATATATATATACAGTATATATATATATATATATATATATATATATATATATATATATATACACACACAGTATATATATATATATATATATATATATATATATATATATATATATATATATATATATATATATATACAGTATATATATATAGATAGATAGATAGATGTATTATATATATACATACTTATATACATACATATACATATTTATATACATATATATATATATATATATATATATATATATATACATACATATATATACATACATACATACATATATATATGTATCTCTCTCTCTCTCTCTCTCTCTCTCTCTCTCTCTCTCTCTCTCTCTCTCTCTCTCTCTCTCTCTCTCTCTCTCTCTCTCATATATATCAGAATATTTCCTTAGTCTTGGTACGTAGAAACGTACATTCATAAAGACATTCTCCTTGTCACTAGAGATATCCAAATTGAAAAATAAACGAACATGTTTACAATTGCATCAAGAAAGGAATACAAATGAAAGGTGAATACATGAATGTATAATCAATGAACTTAGAAAAGCGAAATTAATAAATATATCACACGGAAAGCCGAACTCATTTAAATAGGGGAGAACAAAGAAAGACGAACTAAACATTTGATCAAAGTTCAGTAAATAGCTTGAATTAATCCATATGTAAATGGTTAAAAATATCCAAATGCTCGGATCAAGTATACAAACATCTACATAAAAGTAAACAAACAAGTACCCTCCATTTTGCCTTGCGCTGTTTGCATAATAAAGTCTGGTCTCTACGCCTTCCTACTTTCCGATGCGTATTTCCCCGAGTGACAATAGTCTCATGCGAGTTGCAGCCGTCACTCCTCTCTCAAAAAGAAGAAGAAAAGAGAAAGAAGAAGTGGGTTGACTGGCAAGGTCTTCAATCCTTAAGTAGCCTTTGTGTGAATACCAAATCAACTCTTGACAGCTCTTTGCCACCTAGGAGGATCAAGCAATGCCGCTCTGTAAAGGGACGCCAATCTCTCTCTCTCTCTCTCTCTCTCTCTCTCTCTCTCTCTCTCTCTCTCTCTCTCTCTCTCTCTCTCTCTCTCTCTTTTATTTCATGACCACAAGCATTGAAATCTCAAGGGATGCTAGATTCGTTATCATTTTATGTTTTAAACGTAAGGCACAGTTAATACAAGGTAAGAAATACTAATGGTTTTCACGAAAATAAAAGTAGAGCCAATGTAAATTGTAGATTAATCATATTTCTTGCATTTACTGTACAGGATACTTCAAAAGGTTATGAATAAACAAGACATCAAAAGACATACAGTCCTACTTCTCTTTATGAATGTAAATACAATTACAAAGACCCAACGAACACCATCTGCTGCTATTCTCTCGTGCTTGTCTGTCGCATCACTGCGAGCTATTATATTATGTTTCCAAGACGATACGAAAGCATGAATTGGTAATTTATCTTCTTTAAAGTAACACAAAGGAACTTGCGTGTGTCAAAGTTCAAGCGGTATTCTTTTTCGAAATATGAAATATGTCAACTTTATGAAAGCAATGCTTTATGTATATTTATTCACGGAATTTACATTGCAAAAAATCCCCAAATAAAAACGAAAATAGAGATGCATTATTCAGATTTGCTTTTAAACCATTCCCTCATATGGTTCTACATTCTATATCTGGCGGCTTTTAAATTCGCATACCTGATTATAATCTTTACAAAGATGCCCCTTATTTGTTTAAAATGTTTTCATATGAGAGAGAGAGAGAGAGAGAGAGAGAGAGAGAGAGAGAGAGAGAGAGAGAGAGAGAGTTTGGTAAGGAGGTTATGTAAAAATAAGTAATAAAAAAACTGCAATGATAAGTTGAAGCTAAACTGATATTGTAACGGAAAGAAGCAAATACTTTTGGATGCTAATGGCAGTCCTAAAATATCAACTCACCTACGACTATCAAGGCTAAGCCAGGATGCTTCAACAAATATGGTATTCTCCTGTTTAAGTTTCTTGGCTTTTTTTTAACACTGGGCATTTTAACGTAAGTTTTTTTTAGCATTAGACTATTTAACGAGCAAAGTTTACGTAAGGAAATTTTGGCATTTTATTTTTTTGGTTGGGGGGAGGGGGGGGGGGGCATGGGCGCACACACTTAATGAAAAGATTATAAATAGATATGAAGTTGTTGTTTTCTATATAGTTCTAATTTCAAAAGGTGCCTTAAATGCATTGGCTAAGTAGTTGGTGTATACAGACGAAGTATTCTCTAGGGTTTCCGTTGCCTTTCTTAACAAATTCAATTACTTCTCCAGTTTTTGTGTGAACTCATCCATTACAAAAAATTTTAATTTCTTTTCGCAAAAAAAAAAAGAAAAATAATAATTATGCAATTAACACGTGTACTCACTGCATGTGTCAATTACGTAAATGTATCTATTATTATTCCCAAATTCCTCTTTTCCCCTTTTGTTTAAGATTTCTCGAGACATTAAAGGCTGTATAATTCAGAATTAGAACGAATCAAGGAAAACAAGTCACAAAACTGGGACTTTAAAATAAATACCTAGGTAATTTAAATATTATTTTATGTGTAATGGCACGTCGGTTAACGTCCGATTAGCTTGAAAGCTAAGTAACCCAAAACTTGATATCACTGGAATAGCTATTTTATTTCCTTTGTTTTTGTATTTAATGACAGTCATCTCATTCTTGTTTCATTATTGGCTAAATAATACAAAACTGAGTAGAAAGACTGCAAAATATAAAAACCTTTCAAAAGCAAGTCATTAACATGTAGCAAAGATTATAATTCTCATGATCATGCAGCAATTATTTATAAGAACAACTGCAACAACTAACTAAGAGATGCATCAGGTTCTACCGCCTACCCTGCACAGGAGCCTATAGTATAAAGTATCACAACCATATTTCTAATGGTAACCTAAACCCATTAAAATAGATTTCTTTTAAAATGGGTAACTCTTACAACAAGATCTCAATCTTGACGTGAAGACGGTCCGATGATTTGGAGTTATCACTATATCAGTTGCATTGGTCATACCAGCTTTACAGATTCCAGGCTGCTAGAGCACTTGGGTTATGATAATCTAGTACAGAGCCTCCTTGATTCAGGAATGACCTAACATGGTCACAATAGTTTAAGGCTTGAAGGTTTCAATTATCCATAATCTAGTATCTGTACTGTAAACTTAAATACGCCTCAAATGTTCTTAACCTTCCATACTGAGTATAGGTAACTCCAAGAACTTTCTACGTTTCTTAATCAATTATAGCCTTCACTAGCAAACTATCAGCAATGATAAAAGTGACCAACCCAATCTAGGAATTTTCAATAAGTTAGCCTCCATGAAGTGCCACGCCAATGTGCCTGCTGCTTCTGTTTAAGCTATGCATGTATACATTTCTCAATAACCTTTATTGACATCGAGGATGACTGTCAGTATTTCTCATTTGCACACCAATATAGGGCCAAGTTGCATTGCTAGACTGTGGTGCTTTAAGTATAGATAATATACTGTCTCAAACAAGCGAATCCTCGATTCTCGTGTTATCAAAACTGATCTGTTGTACCAACAACCACTCGCACCCAGATGAGAGAATTAGTCCCTGGCTGCTTTAGTGCCCATCATAGCTAGAAAGCTTCCTCTGCACATGAAAACCACAATGCACCTGTTTGGCATGCCCAGACCACCAAGTCCAGTGTCATCCTCAGACATAACGCATGATCCAAAGTGCCTCAAGTAGTTACACTTCAAGCAGCCAGTGTTAGTGCAGCCTGGATTCATAGATTATCCGCCATTGGATAGAGAATATATGGAAACTATCAACCATCCAAATTCAGCATAGCAATGTGTGTGTACACTTATGGATGTTGAGGTTTAAAGGTTGCTCATGAATGACAGAAGCAAGGGACAATGACAATGACCTAGACACAGGACACTGCCCTAGAGACTGACCATATATAACTATGATTAGTGCCCAAGCCTCCTCTCCACCCAAGCTAGGACCAAGCTGTTGCTTATGACTCAGCAGGTATAACTATAAGTTCCCTCAAACTCCATACCCTTAGCTTAAAATGATGACGAGGTTGCAGATAATAAAAGAAGCTATGAGTTTGAGCGGGACTATCTCCCGTCCAACAGATCGATAAGGCAGAGATGTTTCCAATAGGCTACCACAACCTAGACTTCCTGGGCAATGGCACTTAGGAGCCTCACTGCTACAGCTGCTACTGAAGACTTTTGAAAGATTACGAACTTTGTATCCGGGTGTATTTAGCATCAATAAATGATGCTAATGAAAAGGACATTTGAGGCATTGTTACAAGAAGTGTAAACTAGTTACATCACTACTTTTATTAACCTTGTGTTTGTTGTGAGCTCAACTAACACTGCACTTTTACCATCCAAGTTATGTGAAGAAAACTTGTTCATGGTTGTTTTTGAACACTGGAATGCATCGTATTCAGGCAGCCATTTACTTCCCTTGATGAATCACAAAGGAAAAAAAATCATTTCTAAGTCCTGCACACCAAGGATTGTTTATACCTCATGTACAAAAGAAAACAGAGGATATGCTAGGTGAAATGGCCAAAATTGTTCCTTTAGTGCCTACCAAAAAGTCATGTAGACTCCAAGCAAGAAATTATTGCCAAGGTGAATTAAACTCTCTATCATCCCCAAGCCTTAAAAGGAACTTCTGTCACTTTAAGAACAGTGAAGACAAGAGTATGTTCTGCATGAATTAACCGGGACTCCAACTAAAGTGTGAACCTTCTTATTGGAATCAAGTATCTTGGCCATCACTAAAGAAATTTGGGACCAGAGTTATTCAGTATTGAAATTCAACCAAAACATTGGATACCGAATGCATTTGCTTATAATATCCAGCACCAGGATAAAGACAGAAAAAAACGTTCTTAAGCACCAAATCAACTAGCTCATAAGAACCCATACCATCTATGAAGAGCTCATTTACAGTACGATCAGTTCATGTATGACACAATCAGTATACACAAGACCCCCTTAAGTAGTTGGATATGAATCTTTATGCCTAGCCCATCTACCTATTGAATATCCCTGTTAGCAACCATTGTATAAAGTAAATCTTACCTACTGTTTATTCTGTTCTTTCTGTTCTCAAGTCAGCGCAGCTACCATGCCCAACTCTGTGGTTCCAAGTACGAAATACAGAGATCTTAAAGAGTTTTACTCAAATTCCAGTTTCCTGCACACACCCACACACACACACACACACATACATACACACACACACACACATATATATATATATATATATATATATACATATATATATATATATATCATATATACATGTATATATATTATATACCTATATATATATATATATATATATATATATATATATATATATATATATATATATATATGTATAAATATATATTATATATATATATATATATATATATATATATATATATATATATATATATATATATATATATATATATATACAGTAGATGTGTGTTTATGTGTATGTATATATGCATGCGCGCTTGTAGATAGACATATCAATAAATAGATAAATAGGCAAGTGGATTTCATAATAAAAAGCCTTTTCAACATTATTTAGAAAAAAAAGTCTCATCTCATTCCAACACCCGGTCGCTGGTAACCTTTAATATCATAAGAGTAATTTGAAAAGGCAAAAGTTCATGGAACGGAAATAGTTTCAATTTGTAGTCTATTTTCAGTCTAAAATGGAAATTGCTGGAATAATTGATTTCATATTCAGTCACCGGCTCTATTGTTCAGATATACTGTGAAAAATTTCATAACTCAATTACTTCCTTTGTAACCTGTTTCAATATTAGAGGTAGAAAAATTTCATATATACAGAATGAATACCTGTAGCATCGTAAAAAAATCGGTAGTTGTGGAAATTGGACAAAAGTAATATTAAAACCTGCTGTTGATTTCATCAGCATGTGCAGTAGTAAAAACTTTTCTACCACTAATATCTATAAACACACAAATATATACATGTCTACATATGCACATACTTATACAGTATATGCATACACACACACAACACACACACACACACATATATATATATATATATATATATATATATATATATGTGTGTGTGTGTGTGTGTGTGCATGTGCATGTATATACATATGCATATATGACTATATTAGTATATAACATACGTGTTACATATATATATATATATATATATATATATATATATATATATATATATGTATATATATATGTATATATATATACTGTATATATATATACATACATATATATACACATATATACATATATACCCATACATATATATATATATATATATATATATATATATATATATATATATATATATATATATATATATATATATATATATATATATATATATACACACACACATTTATATATACGAATATCTATACATTTGATGTATATACAGTATATAATTGTATATACAAGAGCATGTGTTTTACTATACGTTATTTATACACACACACATATATACATATATATATATATATATATATATATATATATATATATATATATATATACATATAAACTCGTATATATCAAAAGGCATTCGGGACGGGGATTAAAAGTTGTCTGGTCTCGTGCATAATCGTGTGTTCAAATTGTAAATGATTAAAGATTCTTAATAATACACGAAGTAAAAAAAAAAAAAAATATAGAGGCGTGTGCTAAACTCATCGCCCCCCAAAAAAGAAGTTTCGTAAGCCAATAACGACTATCTAAATGATTATCAATAATGACTTGACAGTTCCAAACTCTTTTGAACTATATTTTGATAGAGGCGGGAGGACTTGATGCCACCATGCTTTGTTGTTTGTTTGTCCGCGGCTTCTTTGATGTTTGTTGTTTATCTGGTGTGGGATGGAATCTTGTGAGGCCATTTAGAGAGTAAAATTGTTCTCTTCGGTTGATGCAAGGAAACTCTTGTGTATATGTCTCTAAACTTTAATCTCTTAATAGGAGAGTTAGAATCATTTTACAAGTATATTACACGTATCTCTCTCTCTCTCTCTCTCTCTCTCTCTCTCTCTCTCTCTCTCTCTCTCTCTCTCTCTCTCTCTCTCTCTCATAACTAACAATTTAAACATACAGAAAAGTTATAAAATAAGGAAAACGACTTATTTTGAATGGCCAAATTGCAACGGCCTGTCTTAATGAAGGATTGTAAAGTCAATTTAATTCACAAACTTTAAGGCACCATTATCATAAAATCCTAATGATCTGATTCTGCATAAAACCTTCATAAAGACTTTATTGAAAGTGACGAGATATCTAAATATATCTTATACTGTGTAAACATATAATAGATGGTGCATGGATTTATAGCGTAAATAATTAAAAAGAAGACACTTCTGAGAATACGGTTTATGTATGTATGTATATATATATATATATATATACATATATATATACATGTATATATATACATATATATATACATGTATATATATATATATATATATATATATATATATATATAAGTATACATGGGTAAGAGTGGCAAATGGAAGAGTAGTAGAAAGGGCATTAATGGATTATGTGTTGATAACTAAAAGAATGTTTGGAAGATTGAAAGACGTGCACGTGTTTAGGGGTATGGCTAACGGTATGTCTGATCATTTTTTGGTGGAAGGAAAATTAGTTGTAGCAAAAGAGTGGGGGAACAGAGTAGGTGGATGTGAGGGTTGAAGAGCTAATAAAACCGGGGGTAAAAAGTAAATATCAGGAAAGGTTGAAAATGGCATATGACGAGGTGAGAGTAAGAGAAACTGGTAATTTAGAGGAGGAGTGGAAGTTAGCAAAAGAAAATTTTGTTGGGATTGCAAGTGATGTATGTGGCAAGAAGGTTGTTGGAGGCAGCATGAGGAGGGGCAGTGAATGGTGGAATGAAGGAGTGAAGGTAAAAGTGGAAGAAAAAAAAGAGGGCTTTTGAAGAATGGCTGCAGAGTAATAGTATAGAGAAGTATGAAAAATATAGAGAGAAAAAGGTGGAAGTAAAGCGCAAGGTACGTGAGGCAAAGAGGGCAGCTGACCTGAGGTGGGGTCAGGGACTGGGTCAGTCATGTGAAGAGAATAAGAAGAAGTTTTGGAAAGAAGTGAAGAGAGTAAGGAAGGCCGGCGCAAGAATTGAAGAGACAGTGAAAGATGGAAATGGAAGGTTGTTAAATGGAGAGGAGGCAAGGAAAAGGTGGGCGGAATATTTTGAAAGTTTGCTGAATGTCGAGGATGATAGGGAGGCAGATATAATTGCTGTTCCAGGTGTTGAGGTGCCAGTGATGGGAGATGAGAATGAGAGAGAGATTACAATAGAGGAAGTGAGGAGAGCACTAGATGAAACGAGAGTAGGAAAAGCATCTGGTATGGATGGTGTGAAAGCTGAGATGTTGAAGGAAGGGGGTGTGACTGTACTTGAATGGTTGGTGAGATTGTTTAATGTGTGTTTTGTGTTGTCAATGGTACCAGTAGATTGGGTCTGTGCATGTATTGTGCCACTATATAAGGGTAAGGGAGATGTGCATGAGTGTTGTAATTCAAGAGGTATTAGTTTGTTGAGTGTAGTTGGAAAAGTGTATGGTAGAGTACTGATTAATAGGATTAAGGATAAAACAGAGATAGCAATCTTGGAAGTACAGGGTGGTTTTAGAAGAGGTAGGGGTTGTATGAATCAGATTTTTACAGTTAGGCAGATATGCGAGAAATATTTAGCAAAAGGTAAGGAGGTGTATGTTACGTTTATGGATCTGGAGAAAGCATATGATAGAGTTGATAGGGAAGCAATGTGGAATGTGATGAGGTTATATGGAGTTGGTGGAAGGTTGTTGCAAGCAGTGAAAAGTTTCTACAAAGGTAGTAAAGCATGTGTTAGAATAGGAAATGAAGTGAGCGATTGGTTTCCGGTGAGAGTGGGGCTGAGACAGGGATGTGTGATGTCGCCGTGGTTGTTTAACTTGTATGTTGATGGAGTGGTGAGAGAGGTGAATGCTCGAGTGCTTGGACGAGGATTAAAACTGGTAGGCGAGAATGATCATGAATGGGAGGTAAATCAGTTGTTGTTTGCGGATGATACTGTACTGGTAGCAGACACAGAAGAGAAGCTTGACCGACTAGTGACAGAATTTGGAAGGGTGTGTGAGAGAAGGAAGTTGAGAGTTAATGTGGGTAAGAGTAAGGTTATGAGATGTACGAGAAGGGAAGGTGGTGCAAGGTTGAATGTCATGTTGAATGGAGAGTTACTTGAGGAGGTGGATCAGTTTAAGTACTTGGGGTCTGTTGTTGCAGCAAATGGTGGAGTGGAAGCAGATGTACGTCAGAGAGTGAATGAAGGTTGTAAAGTGTTGGGGGCAGTTAAGGGAGTAGTAAAAAATAGAGGGTTGGGCATGAATGTAAAGAGAGTTCTATATGAGAAAGTGATTGTACCAACTGTGATGTATGGATCGGAGTTGTGGGGAATGAAAGTGATGGAGAGACAGAAATTGAATGTGTTTGAGATGAAGTGTCTGAGGGAGTATGGCTGGTGTATCTCGAGTAGATAGGGTTAGGAATGAAGTGGTGAGGGTGAGAACGGGTGTAAGAAATGAGTTAGCGGCTAGAGTGGATATGAATGTGTTGAGGTGGTTTGGCCATGTTGAGAGAATGGAAAATGGCTGTCTGCTAAAGAAGGTGATGAATGCAAGAGTTGATGGGAGAAGTACAAGAGGAAGGCCAAGGTTTGGGTGGATGGATGGTGTGAAGAAAGCTCTGGGTGATAGGAGGATAGATGTGAGAGAGGCAAGAGAGCGTGCTAGAAATAGGAATGAATGGCGAGCGATTGTGACGCAGTTCCGGTAGGCCCTGCTGCTTCCTCCGGTGCCTTAGATGACCGCGGAGGTAGCAGCAGTAGGGGACTCAGCAGTATGAAGCTTCATCTGTGGTGGAAATGTGGGAGGTTGGGCTGTGGCACCCTAGCAGTACCAGCTGAACTCGGCTGAGTCCCTGGTTAGGCTGGAGGAACGTAGAGAGTAGAGGTCCCCTTTTTTGTTTTGTTTCTTGTTGATGTCGGCTACCCCCCAAAATTGGGGGAAGTGCCTTTGGTATATGTATGTATATACAGTAGATATAGATATACATATAGATATATATAGTAAAGGAGAACAGTATATTCTATATATGTTCACATATATTTATGTAAGTATGTATGTATGTATGTATGTATGATGTGTTACTAGGACTGGGGAATGTTTTATAGAATTAAAAGAGTGCCATATATTTTGCTTCAGAGGACATGAAAGGAACAAAGAAAATGGAGTAGGTTTTCTCTATAAATAAAAATCTTGTCCGATAACATAGAAGAATTCTATAGTACTAGTGATAGAATTTGTAGAATTAATTATCAAACTAAATAGGAAGTATAAACTGAAGGTCATTCAAACATGTGCACCAACAACATCCCATACAGAGGAGGAAATAGAATTTTTTTATGAAAATATGTAGATATCTATGAAAAAACTTAAGACCTAGTTTACATTTACTTGGGTGATTTCAATACTAAAGTAGGTCAAAAGAAGAGAGAATCACCAGTAAGTAAATTTGGAGTAGGCACAAGGAATGACAGAGGATTCAAGTTTGTAGAATTTGATGAAAGAAACAATCTTAAAATCATGAACACCTTTTACAAAACGAGACATGAAAAATGGACATGGAAAAGCCAAAATGGAGAGAAAATTAAATCGATTTTATTCTCGGTGAAAAAGTAAATTAATTAAAGATGTAACAGTGTTAAAAAAGTAAAAGTCAAGCGATCATAGAATGGTAACAATCAAAACTTGTTTAGATCTACGGAAAGAGAGAAAAAAAATAATTTAATAGATAAATCAGTGAAGTTTAGTTTAGCCATACAAAATAAATACTCCCAGCTACATGATGAAATGGAATCAAGTAAATGATAAATGAACAGTAATTTAACAAAATCTGAATTGGAATCAGCATAAGAAATAGGTGGACGAGTTCTTAAACAAGATCGAGGAAAACTATCAGAAAAGACCAAAAACCCTGAGAAAATATAAGATTGGAAATTATGGTAAAATTCAAGAGAAATGAAATATCCTTAGCAGAACCATCCAAACAAAAAAAATAAACTAATAATCCAAGATATTCGCAAACACAATCAGACTAATATTGAGGAAACACTAAAGAAAGAAGGAAGCATCAAATTAATGAAAAGAATAATTGGAAAAGGGCGCCAATAGATGTTTTCTTTAAAGGATGAAAATGGAATATTTTATCCACAATAGAGAGGGAGAGATAAAAATTGCAGATGATTTCTATACAATGCTATGCAATAGCGATATAATAAATAACTTCACCAATACAAATCATGAAACACTTGAGCCTGTACCAAACGTAACAGTGGGAAATGTAAAGAAAGCATTAAAAGGTATGAAAAGAGGCAAATCAACAGGGAAAGATGGCATAAAAAGGTTATTTTAATAAAGGATGGAGGAGATTTCATTTTAGTAAAACTGGCTGAACTGTTTTATACCTACAGGTTGAAAAACTTTTATCATAATACTAATTCACAAAAAAAAGCAGACACAAAAGGCCTGAAGAATTACCGCTCAATAAGTTTACTCTCCGTAATATATATAATCTTTACAAAGATTATATTAGGCCGAATAGAAAGACAGCTAGACTTTAATCAAACAAGAGAGCAGGCAGGCTTTAGAAGTGGGCATTCAATAACTGATCATATCCAATTAATAAACCAGCAAATGGAAAAATCAAGAGAATATGACAAACCACTACAGGTATGTATAGCATTTATAGACTATGAGAAAGCTTTTGATTCTATCAACACATCAGCAGTAATGAAAGCCCTTCAAAAACAAGGAATAGAAGAATCTTATGTTAGGTCACTTGAAGATATCTATACATGAAGTACAGCAATTCTAAAACAACACATAGATAGTAAGAAAATTTCGATTGAGAAAGGAGTAGACAGGGGGACCCCATCTCTCCTAAATTATTCACAGCATGCCCAGAAGAAGTTTTCAAGAATTTAGATTGGACAAATGTAGGAAATAATATTTTTGGGGAATGCCTTAACAACTTAGATTTGCAAATGACATAGTTGTGTTTAGTGAATCATGGAAGGAATTACAAAAGACAATAGAAAATTTTAATAAAGAAAGAAATGTAGGATTGAAAAAGAATATCAGTAAAATTAAGATTATATTCAATGAAAATACAGACACAACAAATAAGAATTATGGACGAACCTCTAGAGATTGCTACTAAATATACGTACTTAGGGCAGACAGTAAGTGCTTTCCCAGGGCACGAGATAGAAGTTACGAGAAGGATAAGCATGGGATGGAGATCATTTGGTAAATAAAATAAGAGTATGAAAAGTAAATTGCCACTTTCTCTAAAAAAAAAGTTTTTAATGAGATGGTCCTACCATTATTAACTTATGCATAAGAAACTTGGAGCATTGCTAAACCCTTAGAACATAAGCAAGTTACAACTCAAAGAACTACAAAAAGAATAATGATGGGATTAATAAAAAGGAGGTTGAAAAAGAGCAACATGGATATGAGAGCAAACTAAAGTAGAGGATATTCTAAAAGCATGTAAGAAAAAAAAGGGACATGGGCATGTCATATAATGAGTGACAGATGATAATGGACACACTCAATAACCGAATAGGTTCATTAAGATTGCAGAAGAAGCAGGGAAAGGAAGAGAAGACAATGGAATGACGACCTTTGTTCTGCACTGGACTAGTAACGGCTGATGATGTAATATACACATATGTTTGCATATTTATATATATATATATATATATATATATATATATATATATATATATATAAATTGTATAATATAATATACATATATTATTACAGTATATATATACATATATATACATATATATTTATGTATACTGTATGTATAATATATATATTAAATTATATACAGTATATATATATATATATATATATATATATATATATATATAATATATATATATGCATATATATCCATATTATATACTGTATATAATATATATATATATATATATATATATATATATATATATATTTATATATATTATCATATACAGTGTAAATATAATATATATAATAAACATAATATATAGTCCGTGAGCCAGCACCCTGATTTTGACCAATCGGTACCATCTGGGGGCACCAAACATTTTTTATATTTTCTGATAGCTATATGTATCTGCAACACAATGCAGCATGATGGACATGTGTGACTCACAGCTTAAGGTCCAGAGAGCCGTTAATTTGTGGGTGGGGTCTAAAAATAAAAACGTCATATTTCCGACCGCAATAACAGACAACTTTATTCTTGTGCAACAAAATACTCATGGGAATTTACTCAGATCCACAAATCTGAAAGCTTTATGTTTAATTTGCATTTTATAAGTTGTTACATATGCATTGGAACCTTTTTAGATTGTCCATTACAGTATCTGATAACAAAAATGACAACAATAAACCATTATATGAAAATGAAAATAAAGTGGAAACATCATACATAATCAACATTAATTAAATTTTCCAGATACCTGTATAAGCCTATACAAGAATGCTACCATTTATGCAAAATCAGTCCATACCCAGCAGTGTATGACTACATTATATTATACATAAAAGGAAACCTTAAATGTTTATTGGGTTTCAATGTCGCTGTCACTATCTGATCCACCTTCTTGCATATCACCAACATCGTCATCCTTCATGTTTTCGCAATCCTGCAGGATACAAGCCTAAGTACAGGGCAGTCCATTCACAATACACTGGCAGGATGGCAGCTTGGAACTCCAGGACTACATTCGAAGCTTGTGCTCCTGTCATCCAATTTATCTGCAGTTTTCCAACGTCACCCAACGGCAAGCCTTTGCACTTCAGTGGGCTTGGCACTTTTGGATTGTCTCTCTCATATGTCTGACGTTTCCAACGTGGTATTCTTCAAGCCAGGGATAGAATCCTGTCCAAGCCAGTCTCAATAGTGTCTCATATACGAGTTTGCAGAAACGGACACCTCGATTGTGGTGCCGTCCTTCAAGCACAGAGGTGATCGAACCTTCAACTATTATACCTGATTCCACAGTGAGATCTCTCAAGCCAGCAGATGCGAACCTCTTCCCAATGATCGACAGAAGATTACATAAGGTATGGAATGCCACCATGTGGATCACAACCTTTTTTAACAGTTCACTGTTCTTCCATTTGATTTCCATTGTTTTTGCATATAGAGCTTGTTCGAATACACAGACGATCTCCTCCAAGTGTAGTTCTGCCTTTATCTTCATGATCTGAAGCATCACTTGGTGAACAGTTGACAGTTGTGTGGCTGGGGCGTTGATCGTCGGGAGATAGCCTACAGTGTCTCTTTGGATACTTTTGTTGTCACTTGTCTTCACATTGAAACCTGTCCAAGAATTTACTGACTGATCATTAGTGTCTGAGAGAAGAGTAAGAGACCATATTAAGTTTCTTTGCATCCCAAAATCCTGCACGTTTTGATGATCCATGTCCTGTGGTTTCATGACTGATGGACCTACTCTACTGCCAGCATTGTACTCTGGAATACCTAGTGGAATTGGAATTACACTTCGCTTTTTCTTGGTCAAAAGCTGAGGCGCAGTTTCTGGGGGTTTTACTGTGTGAACCTGTGGCTGTATGATGATCCCATTCACTCTATGTGATGTGCCCCCACCGCTCAAAGTTTCTTCAACCCTATCAATGTTGTCGAAAGCAAGTGAAGTAGGAATATGAGGATGAAAAGATGATGGGAGGACTATGCCTTGGTCTACTTCTTCCCTTTGCCTCTGAAGACAGAGTGCAGTATCTGTCCCTTCCAACTTCGAATAGGAAATTCCATGACCAAGGCGATTGAGCATCTTGATAAGTTCAACATTTCCTGTGAGTGATTTTACACCCCAAGGAAGCAATATGTGTTTGGCAGGAACGACATTCCCTCTGCTGACAGCATAAATACAATCCTGGCTTATCGGATGGACAACACGTTCCATTTTCATAGTTAATTCTTTTGTCTCACCATGAAGCAGAATCTTTAGGAACATCTCTAGAGATTTTGGTAGTTCGGTATAATCAGAATTCAGTTCAGCAGGATATGGAGGCCAAGACTTTGGTTTGATCTTCTTAATCTGCCCTCTGAAGTGGTTTGCAGAAAGTTTGATAATGTTGTCAATATTTTCGGAGTATTTTATTTCAAGCATTTTTTCTTCAGTCTTCACCATGGCTACCACTACTTGGTCTAAGGGAAGATTATCTGGATATACCAGAAGTTTTCCTTTGTCGTCATGGACGAAATGAAGCGACGCCATGAATTCACATTCTAGTTTCCGACGAAGGAGTTTCTTAGTATGAGGTCTTACATCATTGATGCCACATGTCTGTATGTAGCGGACTAACTTTACAGTGAGCTATGTCATTCTTAGGACTGTTGGTTTTGGAAATAATGTGTCTCTCACATACTGGAATAGTAAACCGTAAGACTGCTGTTATGCTGCTTGATAAGCTTCATCTTTGTCAGAAGCCACTGGTGTTTTCTCTTTCTCTCCCCGGGTGTACTTGCGATAACATGATTTATGGTAATGGGCCTCGGCAGCAACCAAATCTCTGGCTGTGATTGCCAGTATTCTATGGTCCAGTTTGTTCTGACCCACTCTCCGAATTGTTTCATCTGACCTGAGTTCCCTGGATTGGAATAGTGTCTCTCTGGTATTTGAACCAGGCATATATTTGCTTTCTTTCTCACAGGACACGAGATGTTGTTGCTGGACAACGGGAGGATCTCCTTTCGTTTGAACATTGTGGCTCAGAGTCGGGTTCTTTGTTCAACTGCTGAAGTGTTTTCTTGAGTGTGAGCTTAGACCTACAGTCTCTATGGTAGAACAGCTTTTCACCATACTCATGTTTTTCGAGAATTAAGATAGAATAAAAATTCCTTATTCTGGCTGCGTCGACTAATGTACAAATAGACTGGTCATCTCTGGCCTTTGTCAAATATGTTTCAGAAGTTTGTTTGGAACTTTAATGCAAGTCCTCTCTATTGATGATAGCACTTTCTGTCTTTTTGCTGGTGATTCCATTGAGCATCTTCTTACAGTCACACTATCATCTGAAGAAATATAAATAGATGTAGAAGAACGTTCTGTGAAGTAGCATTGTCGTTTCGAAGAAACAAATGCTTTTCAAAGACTACATATGAACAGTACATATTAACCTGTAATTAATAAATTATCAATTAAAACTATTTCATCCATTCATGTTAGAATATCAAACACAAATAACACACTTTCAAATGAAATTATCTCTTTATTCAGCACCCACAAGCAGTTGTGTGTTGGAACATTTAGTGATAAAATCGTATGTTTTTCGTTTTTTTACATAAAAACTTATAACTGTCATAAAAATCTTAAGCTGTGAGATTGAAAAGTCCATCATGCATTTTTGTTAATGGTATGGGTTGGCAATCAATAAAAAATAAGTTTCGTTTGGTGCCCCCAGATGGTACCGACTTCTCATCTGGCTCATGGACTAATATATACATATATATATACACACATATATGTATATATATATATATATATATATTATACAGGAAATATATAATATATATAATAATAATAAACTTAATATATACATATATATATATATATATATATATATATATCATCTATTTATATATATACATATATATATATATTATCTATTTATATATATATATCTATCTATCTATATATATATATATATATATATATATATATATATATATATATATATATATATATATATCTATATCTATATATATCTATATATATATATATATATATATATATATATATATATATATATAATATGTGTGTGAGCCTACTGTTCACTTCTTCTAGTTAATTAACATAACTAGTAAATACATATGTAACAGGTAAAGTGATCACTAGATGCTGTATAAAATTACGAATAAAAAGCAATAAACACTACGCTACTATTGGAAGGGAAAAAGAGCCATTGTAATTCATAAGTTAGTTACCCAATATATTTTTCTTTCTACATGGTTAGCAATTCCAAATAATTAATTTTCTTTCAATATACGACATACAGAAAGATATTGGGTCATATATCATCTTTAAACTTTCACAGTCAAGTCTGCAAACTGAAGTGAAGATGATAAAGAAAGAATAATTGGATGAATAAATGAATGAATAAAAACACTTGACAACACTTGAATGCAGTTCAATTATGTCAATGGAAATTACAAGATAAATGCCTTAATGGCTTCGTGTAGATTTATTTGATAAGACCAAATAAGCGCGAAGGATTTAGACATCAAATTTCATATGATATTGTTGATATCATTTACATTAATATCACTCCTCTGCTATGTATCTTTGCCAGCGTCTTAAGCCAAAAATGAGTAAAATAAACATGAGACTGAATAAATTCGTTCAATATGAACATTTAGCTCGGGTTTTGCTTGTGGCCATGCAGTGCAAAAAAAAAAAAAAAAAAAAAAAAAAAAAAAAAAAAAAATCACACACACACACCTCCCCACTCTGTACTCCCCTCCCCCACACCCCCCTAAAAAACAATAACAAGGCGTAAGCGTCGATTCTTCTGAAAACTCATCGAGTTAAAACCCTCTTTTGATCAAGATAAATGAAGGCTAGGTGGTGTTTTGAAATCAACTCCTTAATGAACCCTTCCATCAATCTGCCCTACAGATTGCAACCAGAGATAACATTAAACCTACTTATGTAACCCACCCATGGCGATTTTGTCATGGTGCGTCCTACACCCTCTCCCGACGCCGCCCACCACACCATGACGCGAAAAAGTCATTGTCACATTGCATTTGTTTTCTTTACTTCGTGTGTTTTTCTCTTTGCCCAAGAGGAGTAAAAGATTATGATGTCACGTTATCTTACGTTCTATCTTTATCTTAAAGAATAAATAGTTCAGTTAGCAAGACGCATTCTTTTTTATACTTTTTTTATATCAGTAAGAGTATATATCTAAATGGCATTGGTGTGGGCGTCTAAGGAAAAATGAAGAGTGGTATTAGGAGGCAAAAACCAATCTGATGGCTCAAACTGACTTAGGAAGGAGGAAGGGAAGGAGAAAGACTGGACATAATGAAGTCATTATTCTTAAATTTGATGAGTGATACCATTATAATTTCGTGTTTCCATAAATTCCAGGAATAGAAAAAAAAAAAAATCCTGTTTCGAGTACAACAAATTCAGCCGTTCCTAGTCGACTGCAAGACAAAGGCCTCAGACACGTCCTTTTCATGTGTGGAGTTTGGCCAGTTTTCATCATCACTCTGGCAATTTACGGATCAGTGGTGGTGGGAGATATTTGTCCGATCGCTCACAGCAAACCAATCTAGTATGGGTGGCCCTGACTAGTACAGCCTTACTGATCATGGCGATACACAAACCCTTTCACCACGGTAAGGTATCCCCACTCAGAAAGAGGGTTTTAAATACAATTAATGGTAAATTCTTTCAAAAATCAAGAAACCTCATTGTATAAAAACTGATACGCTTGTCTTCAAGAGTCAGTCATTTCAAAATTCCAGGACTTTAATCTTGACAATCCATCTTTCCTTTGGAGCCATGGACTTATAAGTACTATTCAGATTCTTATAATGAGCATCTGGAACATTTTCGTGTTATTCAAGACAGTGCAAATTATACTCCTTGTTATGTTATATGACTTGTTTGAAATATATTTTCTTATCTTACAACATCCCTTGTTAATGGGGTATTTAGATTTGTTCAACAAATTTGCAGACGTTTCACGCAAAGTTGCCAAATACTAAGGAAACTCTACAGCTTCTTTATCGTTTAAAAGGTAATCATCATTATCGGCAGAAATTATGATGCAATAAGTGTAAACCCTTCACCCTCACTTTTCTTTAATCTATAAAAGCGATAAAAGGGGATATGATTCATTCTACTAATTCGAACGAAGATCAGGATATTATTTCTAACTGATTGTTTGGAACTATATTTAGCACAAGAAGTAAACAATTATGTATCCTGCATCAATTTCAGAGTTCTATTAGAATATCTAGATTTTCTATTGCCTAACTAAATGTGAAATGAGCAGTTTACAGTTACACGCGATGGTAAACTCTGCTCGAGTCTTTTCTGACAGAAAATTTATCGAATATGTAATTTCATTACAAATGTGAACTCAACTTATATCAGTCGCAATTATAAGTTTATCAAATATTGAACTCTTGCAATGGGAAGATATCTATTCCTACGCGTTACAGGAAACTGTTCTTGAATACAATAAAGTACAAAAATTACAAGTCTATCAAACGTTAGTCTTAATAAAATGATCATGCGATTGGGAAATCCCTTTGCAAAATTAATTTCGAAATTAAAATCTGGATCATTTTATTTTTGGGTAAATAGACGAAGATCATAATGATTAACGCATCGCGTAGAAGTACCTTGTTATACTATTCATCAAACAAAAAAATTGAATTCTGCATTATATAAGCGCATGAAATGAAGGGCATTTCATCACTATAGGCTTAACTGTCAGAGATTTTACAACAAAAACTTTGTGAATGTATGTAAGTATGTATGTTGGCTAGGTGTTCAAGCAATTGCAAAAGAATATCCCCTTCATGATTACCTAATATAAAATTCAAATTAAAGAGTCATGGCTAAGTATACGAGTACCGATTCAGCCCAAGGGCCAAAGGCTGCCCAGATGTTGCACTCATATCTGCATAGCAAAATCATTAAAATGTCATTCACAATAGTTATTACTATTGCTATTATTATTACTTGCTAAGCTACAACACTAGTTGGAAAAGCAAATGCTATAAGCCAGAGGACGCCAACAGGGAAAATTGCCCAGTGAGGAAAGGAAATAAGGAAACTATAATTATAGTAATTAACAATTAAATAAACAATTTTAAGATCAGTAACAGCGTTAGAATGAATATTTCCTATATAAACTTTAAAAACTTTAAAAAACAAGAGGAAGAGAAATAAGAAAGATAGAATTGTGTGCCCGAGTGTACCCTCAAGCAAGAGAACTCTAACCCAAGACAGTGAAAGACCATGGTACAGAGGCTATGGCACAATCCAAGACCAGAGAAAGAATAAATGGTAAACCTAGTATACGAATATACGTATCAACAGGAAGTGTTGGGAAGGTCAATATCATATATAAAACCATTGGTCTTGTGTGATGATCATTCCATAAATCTAATTCCAAAGTATGGCTGAGGATTTATTATACAGTAGGACCTTTCGTTGTATTCTCGGGCCTTAAATCTCTCTCTCTCTCTCTCTCTCTCTCTCTCTCTCTCTCTCTCTCTCTCTCTCTCTCTCTCTCTCTCTCTACCCTTTGTACTATAGCTGGTATTAGGAAAGATATCGCGATGAACTAAAAATATTGGAAAAGTGAACAGTAATATACTTGAAAATAGTTTTTGCGGAAAATTAGATACAATAAGAAAACAAAAATTAGGAAATTAACAGTGGTATAAGAGACACATGATGCTTCTAACCGAACTATGCTCTATACATACAAATAACCACATCACATGCACATGCTTTTTTTTTGTACAAATAATTAAAATGCAAACGTATGAAATAGGTACATTATAAATACATACACACTATATATATGTATATATATATATATATATATATATATATATATATATATATGTGTGTGTGTGTGTGTGTGTGTGTGTGTGTATATATATATACATATATATGTGTGCGAGCCTAATGTTCACTTCTTCTAGTAAATTAATATAGCTAGTAAATACATATGTAACTGGTAAAAGTGATCATTAGATTCAGTATATAATTACGAATAAAAAGCAATAAACGCTAAAACACTATGCTACTATTGGAAGGGAAAAAGAGCCATTATAATTCAAAAGTTAGTTGTGTAATATATTTTTCTTTCTACATGGTTAGCAATTCCAAATAATTAATTTTCTTTCAATATACGACATACAGAAAGATATTAGGTCATTTATCATCTTTAATCTTTCACAGTCAAGTTTGCAAACTGAAGTGAAGATGATAAAGAAAGAATAATTGGATGAATAAATGAATGAATAAAAACACTTGACAACACTTGAATGCAGTTCAATTATGTCAATGAAAATTACAAGATAAATGCCTTAATGACTGTGTAGATTAATTTAATAAGACCAAATAAATGCGAAGGATTTAGACATCAAATTTCATAAGATATTGTTGGTATCATTTACATTAATATCACTCCTCTCCCTCTGTTTTTTCCAAGTCCTCTGCTATGTATCTTTGCCAGCGTCTTAAGCCAAAAATGAGTAAAATAAACATGAGACTGAATAAATTCGTTCAATATGAACGTTTAGCGCGGGTTTTGCGTGTGGCCATGCAGTAAAAAAAAAAAAAAAAAAAAAAAAAAAAAAAAAAAAAAAAAACACCCCTCCATACTCTGTATCTGTACTCCCCCCACCCCCCTAAAAAACAATAACAAGGCGTAAGCGTCGATTCTTCTGAAAACTCATCGAGTTAAAACCCTCTTTTGATCAAGATAAATGAAGGCTAGGTGGTGTTTTGAAATCAACTCCTTAATGAACCCTTCCATCAATCTGCCCTACAGATTGCAACCAGAGATAACATTAAACTTACTTAAGTAACCCACCCATGGCGATTTTGTCATGGTGCGTCCTACACCCTCTCCCGAAGCCGCCCACCACACCATGACGCGAAAAAGTCATTGTCACATTGCATTTGTTTTCTTTACTCCGTGTTTTTTTTCTCTTTGCCCAAGAGGAGTAAAAGATTATGATGTCACGTTATCTTACGTTTTATCTTTATCTTAAAGAATAAATAGTTCAGTTAGCAAGACGCGTTCTTTTTTATAATCTTTTTTATATCAGTGAGAGTATATATCTAAATGTCATTGGTGTGGGCGTCTAAGGAAAAATGAAGAATGGTATTAGGAGGCAAAAACCAATCTGATGGCTCAAACTGACTTAGGAAGGAGAAAGACTGGACATAATCATGTCATTATTCTTAAATTTGATGAGTGATACTATTATAATTTCGTGTTTCCATAAATTCCAGGAATAACAAAAAATAATGTTTCAAGTACAACAAATTCAGCCGTTTCTAGTCGACTGCAATACAAAGGCCTCAGACACGTCCTTATTCATGTCTGGAGTTAGGCCAGTTTTCATCATCACTCTGGCCGACTGCGGATCGGTGGGAGATATTTGTCTGATCGCTCACAGCAAACCAATCTAGTATGGGTGGCCCTGACTAGTACAGCTTTATTGATCATGGCGATACACAAACCCTTTCACCTCGTTAAGGTATCCCCACTCAGAAAGGGGGTTTCAAAAGCAATTAATGGTAAATTCTTTCAAAAGCCAGGAAACCTGAATGTATAAAAACTGATACGCTTCTCTTCAAGAGTCAGTCATTTCAAAATTCCAGGACTTTTATCTTGACAATCCATCTTTCCCTTGGAGCCATGGACCTATGAGTACTATTCAAATTCTTATAATCAGCATCTGGAACATTTTCATGTTATTCAAGACAATGCAAATTATACTCCTTGTTATGTAATATGACAAATTCGAAGATAATTTGTATTTTTCCTAACCATACAAACCTTAGCTATTTACAAAGGGTTTACTTTTAGCGCAGCTGAAATGACGAGCCAATAGTTTTTAACGAGGGTTAATTACCCCCGCGCTAGTTAGCGGGGGGTGGGGAAGGGTAGCTTGCTACCCCCTCCCCCCTCCACACACCGGTGACTTGCTTCACTTCACTTAGAGGTAGGACTTGACTTGGGGGTCAGGGATGGCGGGCACATATGTGTAAATAGCTAAGGTTTGTATGGTTAGGAAAAATACAAATTATCTTCGAATTTGTCATTTGTTCCGTAACCGAAATACAAACCACGCTATTTACAAAGGGTGACTTACCCCTTAGGAAGGGTGGAAAGTACCCAGCCTTACTGACTTCGGCTTGCCCGGGGGCTCGATCCCTTAGTGAGCAGCACTAGAGAGAGGGAGCCCCTGTACCTCACAGGTTCCTAGCATCGCTAGGAACGAGTGGCCTACATAAGTAGTGTGAGGAGGAGAGTGTGACTCGTCCTATGAAGTTGACCTTGAGACCTTCAGATAGGAATTCTAGGATAGGACGTTCCCCATACCACCTCGTCAGGGTATGGGAGACGCAACAGTATTAAGCTTAATACTAGGAGCACAAAGAAGCATGGGTTACCTGCAGAGGTCGAGGTCAGCTATGCGAGGACCAGGATGCTGCTTCCCCAAGAGAGGGGAGAATGAAGAAAGAAGTAAGGGTCAGACATACTCTTTCATTCACACAGACTAAGACCGGGTAACAACGCCCTCAACCTACTGCTACTTGTCCAAAAAGGAGCCTGAGGTTAGACCAGCTGTTGTGCAGCCACCACAGGGCCGATAGAGAACGTATTGAGGCTCCTGTGGGTCACGTCTTGCAGGTAGTGGGCTGTGAAGGTCGTTTGACGCTTCCAGACCCCCGCTTGAAGTACCTGCGTCACAGAGAAGTTTCTCTTGAAGGCCAGGGATGTAGCAATACCCCTGACATCGTGGGCCCGAGGGCGACGTGACGGAGGAGGGTCAGGATTCAGGGCATGGTGGATAACCCTACGAATCCAAGCAGAGATGGTGTTCCTTGTGACCCTCCTCTTTGTCCTGCCTGTGCTCACAAACAAAGCTCGCACATGAGGACGGACTGCAGCCGTTCTCTTCAAGTAGTACCTCAGACACCTCACTGGGCATAGTAGCAGCTGGTCTGGGTCGTTTGTTACAGAACGGAGACTCGCGATCCTGAAAGAGTCGAACCGAGGATCCGGCACTCCAGGATTCTGAGTCTTGGCCACAAACTCAGGGACGAACCTGAACGTTACCTCCCCCCATCCCCTTGAATGGGCGATGTCGTACGAGAGACCATGAAGTTCACTAACTCGCTTGGCCGAGGCCAAGGCGAGTAGGAAAGCCGTCTTCCAAGACAGGTGGCGATCGGAGGCCTGGCGTAATGGCTCGAAGGGAGGTCTCTTGAGAGACCTGAGAACTCGAACCACGTTCCAAGGAGGGGGTCTCACTTCCGACTGGGGGCAGGTAAGCTCATAGCTACGTATGAGTAAAGAGAGTTCTAGCGATGAAGAAATATCCACGCCCTTCAATCTGAAGGCCAAGCTTAAGGCTGAGCGATAGCCTTTCACTGCCGAGACAGAAAGGCGCATTTCTTCTCGCAGATACACAAGGAAGTCCGCTATTGCTGGAATAGTGGCATCGAGTGGAGAGATACCCCTTCCACGACACCAACCACAAAAGACTCTCCACTTCGCTTGGTAGACTCCCTCAGAGGACCTTCGCAGGTGCCGAGACATTCTCTCCGCAACCTGTTGCGAAAAGCCTCTCTCCGCGAGGAGACGCTGGATAGTCTCCAGGCGTGAAGCCGAAGCGAGGCTACGGCCCTGTGAGGGACACCGGAGTGGGGTTGTCTGAGAAGCTCGTGTCGTGGAGGAAGCTCCCTTGGGAGTTCCGTCAGGAGTTGCAGAAGGTCCGGAAACCATTCCGCGTGATGCCATAGCGGAGCTACTAGAGTCATGGAACAGTTGACCGATAGTCTGGTCCTGTTGAGCACCCTTCTCATCAGACAGAATGGTGGGAAGGCGTACACGTCGATGTTGTCCCACCGTTGCTGGAAAGCATCTTGCCAGAGTGCCTTGGGGTCCGGGACTGGTGAGCAGTACAGGGGCAGCTTGAAGTTCAAGGCTGTCGCGAACAAGTCCACCGTCGGGGAACCCCACAAAGTCAGGACTTTGTTGGCTATCTGAGGATCCAAAGACCACTCGGTACTCACTATCTGCGAAGCCCTGCTCAGACTGTCGGCGAGCACATTCCTCTTGCCAGGAATGAAGCGAGCTGATAGTGTTATCGAGTGGGTTTCGGTCCACCTCAGAGTCTCTACTGCAAGATGGGATAGCTGTTGCGAAAAAGTGCCTCCCTGCTTGTTGATATAAGCCACTACCGTGGTGTTGTCGCTCATCACCACCACGGAGTGACCCGCCAGGAACCGTTGGAACTGTTGAAGGGCCAGAAAGACGGCCTTCAATTCTAGCAGGTTGATGTGTAGGCACTTTTCTGATTCTGACCAAAGGCCTGAGGCCCTCTGGTTCAGAACGTGCGCCCCCCACCCTTCTTTTGACGCGTCCGAAAACAGAGTCAATTCCGGGGGAAGGACGAGAAGACTCACTCCCTTTCGCAGGTTCTCGTCGGCCAGCCACCACCGCAAGTCCGTCTGTTCCAGAGACCCCATTGGGATCAGAGTGTCCGGGGAATCGGATCCTTGATTCCACCGGGACTTGAGCCGCCATTGAAGGGATCTCATCCTGAGGCGGCTGTTTGGAACCAGACGGGCCAGGGAGGATAGGTGGCCCAAGAGACGCAACCACGATTGGGCGGGGAGTTCTTTTCGCCTGAGGAAAGGTTCCGCCACCCTCCTCAGCCTTGCTATCCGGTCGTCTGATGGAAAGGCTTTGTGGAGATTGGTGTCTATTAGCATGCCTAGATAAACCAGTCGCTGGGACGGCTGCAGAGAGGACTTCTCGAGGTTTACCACGATCCCCAGATCCTGGCAAAGATCTAGAAGCCTGTCTCGGTGTCGAAGAAGGGTCGACTCCGAGTCTGCTAGGATCAGCCAATCGTCTAGGTAACGAAGGAGACGAATGCCGTTCCTGTGCGCCCAAGTCGAAATCAGGGTGAACACTCTGGTGAACACCTGAGGAGCTGTGGAGAGACCGAAACACAGCACCTTGAACTGGTAGATCTTGTTGTCTAGGCAGAATCTCAGGTACTTCCTGGAAGACGGATGGATTGGGATCTGGAAGTACGCGTCCTTTAGATCCAGTGTACACATGAAGTCTTGTGGTCTCACCGCAAGTCTGACTGTGTCTGCTGTCTCCATGCTGAACCGGGTTTGTTTGACAAACCTGTTCAGAGCCGAGAGATCGATGACGGGTCTCCAGTCTCCAGTAGCCTTCTTTACAAGAAAGAGTCGACTGAAGAAGCCTGGAGAGCCGTCCACGACCTCCTGGAGAGCACCCTTCTCGAACATGGTCTTGACTTCGGCCTGAAGGGCCAGCCCCTTTGCCGATCCCATGGCATAGGAGCTCAACGACACTGGATTCGCTGTCAGGGGAGGTTGAGATGACGTGAACGGGACGCGATAACCTTGGCCGATCACCGAGATCGTCCAAGCATCGGCCCCGAGATGTTGCCACCTGCGGACGCAACGCTGAAGGCATCCCCCCACAGGTGGACACGCAGGGGGACTGCCACCCCTAGGGCTTGCGGCCGCGGCCGCCACCCCTAGAAGTCTTGCCTCCCCTGGAGGACTTACCACCCCTCTTGACCTTGGCTGGAAAGGGCTGGGGCTTAGACACCACTTTCTTAGCTGCCGGTGCCTGTTTTGGAGCCTTACGAGGCTGTTGCTGCTGTTGTGGCGGGGCTGGAGGCTTATAGGGCCGAGTTGTAAGGGCCCTGTGGAGGAGGGAGTCCGTGCTGGATTTCCTCCACCTCTCAGCCGTTCGCTCCAAGTCTTGAGGCTCAAACAGGCTCTCCCCCAGGAGGGAGGCATGTCGGAGCCTACACACATCTACGGCGGGGACCTTCGGATGGAATCTCTCGGACACAGCATCGCGACGCTTCAACACCGAGTTGGCCCACAGGGTGGTAACCTGGTGCGCCAAGAACTCGATGGAGCGGGTGCCCGAGAGCAAGAAGGTCTCTAGGGCCTTCCTATTGGTCTCCTTGGACAAGTCCTCAGATCGCAATAGGATGCCCAGAGATCCTAACCAGAAGTCCAGCCACGAAGTGGCCTGCATGGCACACTTAGCGACCTTCTCGTGGTTAAGGATCTCTGCCGCCGAGAACGACACCTGCCGGGCAGAGAGTTTCTCCAAGGGAACTCCCTTCGCCAGCTCCTCCACAGAGTGATGGAGCGGAAGAGCGAGGTTGTGCTCACCCAGGATCTCGAAATACCTCCTCTGCTGAAGGCGAGGAGGAGGGATGAGTTTGTTCCCGGCAGTGGAACGACTGGAGGAGGCAAGAAGTGCGAGCTGAGCATTGGCCCTAGCTCTGGCACTCTTCAGCCCCCGAGACCAGGGCAGAGCTGCACTGGTCTTAGGGGCCTTCCGAACGTCGAACACTTCATCCAGAATTGTGTCTTTGCCTTCACGGGGGGGGATGACTGGATCCGTAAGACTGTTAAGTTGCCTTATCAGGCTTAGGACCTGCCAGAAGGCATGTTCGGACTCTTGCTGTTCTCCTCCCTGTGGGCTGGCAGCTAAGTCTCCTGCCCCAGGAATCTCTTCCTGGGGTGATACGTGGACATTCCCCTGGGTAGTCATGGGTTCCTGTCGAATCCTTGCAGAGGATTTAGGGATGGTCTTGGAATCCTTGGGCTCCCTCCTAGGAGGGATACAGGATCCCAACAACGAGGTTCGAGGGGCCCCTTCCTCACGAGACAATTCTCCTGCCTGAAGCGAAGTCTCCCCCCCTGGTGCCGGGGGGAAGACTACCGGTCCACTGGACTCACCTGAGGACGGAAAGGCCTCGTCCACGGGAGAAGGAGAGAGTACTCGTGCAGGAGAGGGGACCCTCGAGACCGACCTCTTGGGAACCAACTTCGCCCTGGGGGAAGTCACCACGAAGTCCACTCCTCTCTTTCTCTTCAGCGAAGGAGAGACAGCCGCTGGTTTGTTACCCTGGCCGGCGAGTGCTGGTTTCATAACCCTCACTAACGCCCGTGCCAGCGGACCAAACCAAGTCTGCTGCTCAAAGGACACAGAGTCCGAAATCCTCGCTAAGGTGAAAGGGATCGGGCGATCCTTTGGAGTGGACACGACGGTACCTGCCTGAAAAGAAGGTGGGGAAGAATGTTGTAATGACCTGTCCTCGTCCTGCAATACCAACCTGTGCTTGGATGGAGGTGATCCCGAGTGCCGTCTAGGAGCACGCGTCCCTGCTGCTACCACCGGCTGTGGAATTCGCCGCGAACTATGGTCGCGCGAGGGTGAACGGTCGCGCAAAGGCGAATGGTTGCGCGGGCGTACAGGCGAGCGGTCGCGCGGGCGCGCAGGCGAGCGGTCGCGCGGGCGCGCAGGCGAGCGATCGCGCGGGCGCGCAGGCGAGCGATCGCGCGGGCGCGCAGGCGAGCGATCGCGCGGGCGCGCAGGCGAGCGATCGCGCGGGCGCGCAGGCGAGCGATCGCGCGGGCGCGCAGGCGAGTGGGCGTGAGGGTGGGCAGGTAAAGGAACGCGTGTCCGAGGCGACGAACGCAAGCGATGGCGCGACGGCGAGGGATCGTGCTGCCGCGTAGGTGAAGAAGATCGCTGGCGATAATGATCACGTGATGGTAAGCGATGGCGAGCAGCATGTGAAGGTGAATGATTGCGCGCAAGAGGGCGGTCGTTCAGGGTTGAGCGATGAGGAGCAGCATGCGTAAGCGGGCGATCGTTCAGGGTTGTGCGATGGCGAGCAGCATGCGTAGGTGAATGATCGCGTGAAAGGGTGCGATGGTGATCAGCATCCGCAGGAAGGCGATCGTTCAGGGTTGTGCGATGAGGAGCAGCATGCGAAAGCGGGCGATCGTGCAGGGTTGTGCGATGGCGAGCAGCATGCGCAGGTGAATGATCGCGTGAAAGGGTGCGATGGTGATCAGCATCCGCAGGAGGGCGATCGTTCAGGGTATTGCGATGAGGAGCAGCATGCGAAAGCGAGCGATCGTGCAGGGTTGTGCGATGGCGAGCAGCATGCGTAAGCGGGCGATCGTGCAGGGTTGTGCGATGGTGATCAGCATCCGCAGGAGGGCGATCGTTCAGGGTATTGCGATGAGGAGCAGCATGCGTAAGCGGGCGATCAGGCAGGTTCGTGCGATGGCGGGCAGCATGTGAAGGTGATCGCTGGCGAACTGGTGATCGCTGGCGAGCTGGTGATCGCTGGCGAGCTGGTGATCGCTGGCGAGCTGGTGATCGCTGGCGAGCAGAAGGTCGACGCGTGTCCTGTGAGAGGATAGGTTCACGAGCAGGAACGGGAAGATCGCTGGCGCGTTGGCGAACATGTGTTTCTGACACACGATGGTGAGCAGGGAGTTCAGCAGGAACTAAAGGGTGGTCAGAGACCGCAGGGCGATGGTCCTCAAATGAGCGCTGACGCTCGGAAGAGAGCTGACGAGCAGGAGAGCGCTGGCGAGGGGGGCGAACCTCAGGAGAGAGCCGACGAGCAGGTGAGCGTCGGCGAGCAGGAGAGTCTTGGCGAGCAGGAGATCGTCGACGAGCAGGAGATCGCTGGCGAGCAGGAGATCGTCGACGAGCAGGAGATCGCTGGCGAGCAGGAGAGCGCTTGTGCGCTGGCCCTGCTCGCGTAAGGGAAGAATCCCTTAGCCCCGAAGGGACCGTTGCCCGTCGGGTGACGAGTTCTCCAGAAGGCGAAGATCCGGCAGGAGATGGAGAGCGGTCCGCAGAGAGGTTCAAGGAGGGCGGAGTAGTCGGTTGAGGCTGACGAGGAGAGTCCCCCCCGGAGGACGAAGACCCAAAAAGGCGCCTCTTAGTCCCCCTGTAAGGGGAAGGGAGGCCCTTGTGGCGTAGAGGGCGGTGAGCCTTACGGCGGAGGCGGCCTCGGGGGAGATCGTCGGGACCATCGGTCCTCCGAAGGGGAGTCTCCTTCAAAACACTTCCCTCAGAAGGAAGCTGGGCAGCAGTCGAGACCGAAGGACTCACTTCCCCCTTCGAAGGATGCACGGAAGGAGGAGGAGAGCCTAGAGCACCATCACCAGCAACAGCACCTGCGTCGGAAGGCCCAGCCACGTCGGAGGCCTCTGTCACCACGACGTCGACGATAGACAGAGGGTCTACCTCCGCTACCACCGGCGACTGTTTAACAGCGGCCCCCAACGAGACAAGGTCAATAAGAGCGACCCTGGAGGGCAAGCCCTTAAGCCCCAGGGACGACCAAATCTGCAACAGATCATCACTGGATAAAGAATTATTATCAATAACCTCCCCCGGAGGAGGAGGGGGAACCGCCTCGCTATGGGAGGCGACGCCCTCTCCCCCCACCGAAGGTAGGGAAACAGAACAAGGGCCTGCGCTCCCACTCGGACGACTCTCCTTAGGAGGCGGACGAGGGGGAGCTTCGGAGGAGGTTTGGGCGGCGGAAGAAGAGTCCCGAGAACCTTCCTCCTTCAAGGCTAACCCCGGAGGAGAACGGTCTCTCTTGGACTTCTTCTTACGCCGACGGCCAAACCTCTCCCACTGGGAGGCAGACCACTCCCTACACTCACGGCACATGTTATCCTGGTCGCACCGTCGGCCCCGACATTGAGGGCAGAGGGTGTGAGGATCCGTACTCACGTCCGACATGAAAGTCCCACA
>NC_090769.1:28914324-28946824 GCF_036898095.1 Palaemon carinicauda
TATATATATATATATTATTCAGACACTTGCTCTTGATTATATAGGAGAGATGTTGATGAACTCCTTAAGGTCCCTCGCTGGGACACGAGAGGCCATTCAGTGCTGAATTTCAACTTGGAAAAATCACATCAGTGGCACTACGAAGTAAGTTGAAATTTTGAACAAGATGGACGAAGGGATGAGTAAACGGAGGCAAAGTAGAGGGCTAAAATGAAGATGCTGCTAGGGCCTGGAAGGACTATAAATACTCACTATACTCAATATTTTTCAATGCGGCACATTTTCACTTATTCGCAGGGGTGCCCTTTTGGTTCGGAAAAGTTTCATACTAGCTGATTACTTAGAATTATTTTGTACAACTAACCAGCGATAAGGAAACTTCTCCGAACTAAAAGGGCACCGCTGCGAGTCAGTGCAAATGGGCTTCATTAAAAAAAATCGAGTATAGTAACGCCTATTGTGTACTGCTTAAGGTAGACTGGTGGCACTAGCCTCCTACATGATAAGAATAAGGTAATGAAAAACTATACCAAATTATTAAATCAATAACCTTTCATCTTTGATACGTATCTGTGTTAATTAAGAAAATCAGACTATATCTTAAAATAAGCAATCCTTTGGAACGGAAAGTTAAAGAACAATTTCTTTTTTTAATTTTTCCTTGTTTCCTTTCCTCACTGGGCTACTTTTCCCTGTTGGAGCCCTTGGGCTTATAGCATCTTTCTTTTTCAACTAGGGTCGTAGCTTCGCTAGTAATAATAATAATAATAATAATAATAATAATAATAATAATAATAATAATAATAATAATAATAATAATAATAATAATACTTCACATTAATGAAGTTAAATATTATGAAAAAAATATTAATTATGAAATAAAATATATCCAAGACCAAGAATCTTCATAATAAATGAAACTTAATTACAAGATATACTTCTTCAACACACTAAAAAATAGATACGTCGAGATGAAAGTTAAAACTTATTCCTACTAATCTAAAAACTTTACCAAGAAAATTTCTTGTTTACTTTCTAAGCTTCCAGAATGAAACTCGAGACGAGAACAAAAACTTTGTTGTTGATTAACCAAGAGAAAAAATAAATTTACGAGACTAAAGATCTTGTTTTGGATATTTAATATTTTTTAAAAATATTTAACCACTACTTCCAAATTATATCAATGTGTTTATCAACTGAGTTGATTGCAAGGTGTCTACCATAATTTAGTGCTTCGTAATGAAGAAAAAAATTAAAAAAAGTAATCACAATAGACAAATGTTTAAAGCGAATTCTACAGCTTAGCATTAAACTTCTGTCTTTCAGATAAAATTTAATTAAAAAGCTTCGTGCGGGTACATATTAGTGTCATATCTCTACATGAACCCAAATATATTTGATTATGTGCATCAATTATATATAAAACTTAATTAACTTAATCAACTCTACGTTCAACCTTTCTGTCGCCTAGCCCCGTTAAAGCCATTGTCCCAGGTGAATATAAGTAACTATGAGTAAGGTCTTGTAAATTGACCCTCCCTTATATCCCTTATAACACCTTCCTTATCCGGTTTTATGCAGACAATAAAACCCCATACAAACGCATAAACTAAAAAAATAAAAACGACTCGTGTTCCATTCATGGAAAGGCTGAATGACGAACTGACAGGTATTATGGAAATGTTTTTTTATTGAAATTCCAATCGCATGAAACTCTGGCTGATTGACATCTCAATATTAAGAATAGAATACAAACCAGTGTTCGCCTGTCAGGAGATAGAAAGGCACTGACAGGCCCAGGGGAGAGGAGGAGGTTTTAATTAGATATTTTTTTTCGATTTTCTTGTTTTTACCGCACCAATTATGGAGGCCCAAGAGGCAACAAGGCTTGGTTGAGGGATCATCTTTGAACCTAGGGATAAATAAAGTGATGTCTAAGTGATGGAGGGTTTATTTTCGCCTCATTTACATATTTTAAGTGTGGGTAGAAGGATGAATGTTGCAGTAAGGTAGGACAAAGGTTAACGGGATAGTTCTCTCCCCCAAATAAGTATAATGATATTCATAAATATATATTATGTAAATGGATCCATAAATGATGACTGATGCAGTTATATAAATATATAATATATATAAATATATATATAATATACGTATATATATATATATATATATATATATATGTATATATAATATATGTGAATCCATACATACAACATTTGTAATAGCCAATTTGAAACGCCATGCTGGCAATCTGTTAGACGGGAGTTCGAGATCCATTCAAGATCAATAGTTTGAAGTAGTGTCTGCAACCTCACCATCTTTGTGAGCTGGGGATTGAGGGCTTGGGAAGGCCTATATGTTTATCTGCTGCAGGCAGAGGGGACATGGGCACTGATCGTTTGTACGATTATATATGGTCAGTCTCTAGGCATTATCCTTTCTCTGGGGCATTGTCCATACTTAGGACAGACTAAAAAAAAAAACATGGAGTAGAGAGCATTTGGTAAACAAAATGAGATTACGAAAAGTAAAATACCTCTCTCTAAAAAGAAAAGTATTTAATCAGATGGTCCTACCACTATCAAATTAGGCTTAAAATAAACTTGGAACCTTAGCCGAACTTCAGCTAGGTACAACTTTCAAAGAACTATGGAAAGAATGTTAGGATTAGCCCTAGGACAGAAAAAGAGCAACATGGATACGATAGCATACTAAAGGAGACGATATTCTAACAACAAATAGAAAAAAGGAATGGACGTTGGCAGGGCATATACAGAGAATGATAGATAATAGACTGAAAAAAATAACAGTATGGGGAAGGAAGGGAAGACAATGGATTGATGACCTAAGAAAATTTGCGGGGCATAGATTGACAAAAAAATCCCCTAAACAGACGAGAGGGGAAGAAAATATCTGAGGCCTTTAGCATACAGTGCAATAGCAACGGCTATATATATATATATATATATATATATATATATATATATATATATATATATATATATATATATATTTATGCATGTATTATACAACAGCAGTAAATGAAGCCGTTTCTAGTCCACTGCAGGCCAAAGCCCTCGGAGATGCCAATTCATTCCTGGGGTTTGGCCAGTTTTTAATCAAAAGGCTGGCCAACAGCTGATTGATGATAAGAGATATTTTCGTCTAATCGCTCACAGCAAACTAACCTAGTATGGGTGACCCTGACTAGTACAACACTACGATCATGGCAATACACAAACAGTTTCACCACGTTAAGATATCTCACTAAGGAAATATATATATATATATATATATATATATATATATATATATATATATATATATATATATATATACACACATACATACATACATACATATATATATATATATATATATATATACAGTATAATATATATAATATATATATGATAAATTTTGCACATTTAAACGTGTTTTTCATATTTCAAATAAGCCATATATATTAATACATTAAAGTCTGGATTATCTTAACGACCCCGGATCAGAGCCCCCGGCGAAATCACTCAATGACCTTAGTATTTAATCGAGTGGTATGGTCAATGTCATACACGTATCCTGGACCAGGGTTCGAAACCCAGCCGGTTAGATACTATAGTCTTTGAGTGATTTCGCCTGGGGCTCTGATCCCGAGGTCGTTAAGAGAATCCAAATTTTAATGTATTAATATCTATGGCTTATTTCAGATACGAGATTATATATATATATATATATATATATATATATATATATATATATATATATATATATATATATATGTATGTATATATATAGTGTATATATACAGTATATATATATATATATATATATATATATATATATATATATATATATATATATATACATAGGTGCCATGTCCTCGACGTGTTTTGTTAATTGCCTCTGCCTGGTCTTTACAAGTGATTAACAACAAAATAAAAAAAAATTATATATTTTTCATCGGTGAATTAACACTCGTGTTTCCTTCTTCCTTATTTACCTAAACTTATTTTCCGTGAAGTTATTCCCTTATCATCGGCCTGTTTCTTTTAATTTTTTATATGCGATATTCACATCGAAATATTATATAAATAAAAAAACACAAAATGAAAATATTGAAGAAAAGAATTCAATCATTTCCTGGACACCGAAAAACCATAAATAAAATTCCCATCCGTCTCTCTCTCTCTCTCTCTCTCTCTCTCTCTCTCTCTCTCTCTCTCTCTCTCTCTCTCTCTCTCTCTCTCTCTCTCTCTCTCTCTCTCTCTCTCATATCTTTGTGCCTATATAAAGACTATTGCTCCCGACACGTTCTCGCTAAATCTTGCAATGTCTTGGAACAATGCTATCTTTTTAAAAGTCCCATCTGTCGATATTTGGATTCAAAGTCTTTGTTCCTCTTCTTTTGGTGATTATTGGAAACCCTTGATAACACTATTTTTATTTAGACATTTAAAAAAAAATATCTTAATGAAACAGTTGTTTCTCTTTGTTTTGGTATCCATTCTTTTACGTTTTATAATAGCTTTAAAAATGTACAACGACAATTGTTTATATCTTTCTTTTATGAAAACACGCAGTTACAACAGGCCCTACGGCTTCCTTCGGTCGCCTTGGTGACCGCTGAGGTACCAGCAATGGGGGTTTCAGCATATGAACCTACATTTTTGGTTGATAATGTGGGAGGGTGGGACGTGGCGAATTGTTTTAAATTACGAAAAAGTAAGAAAAAACAATAGCTTTGCACAATTTTGCAGTATATGGAAAGCTTGGTGTTGTAAATAAATACCCATAATAATCTGCACAGTATACATATATAATATCTCTCTCTCTCTCTCTCTCTCTCTCTCTCTCTCTCTCTCTCTCTCTCTCTCTCTCTCTCTCTCACATATATATATATATATATATATATATATATATATATATATATATATACATATATATATTCATATACATATACACACACACACACACATACACACACACACACACACATATATATATATATATATATATATATATATATATATATATATATATATATATAAAATGTGAGTGCGCATATACTGTATATGTATATTCAGTATAGTACGTGTGATTGTACCCGATCCAATTGTCATAACTAGGTTTCTAGTAACAATACTAAAGCCCTATACTCTTGAAATAACAAACACCTGCTTAATCAGCGACGCAACTTAACTTCTTGTACACACATAGCTAAGACCCAAATAATTAATAGCTATCGCACCGCAGAACCCTTAAGATAATCACTTCACCTGGTGAAGATGGATTATCTTGGTCCATCTCGTGTAACCATCCTTATTGACAAAATGAGTAACAGCTTGTCCAGGCCGAGATGGGCAACATGATGGATGACCGCCTCGTCGTATTGGGTTTCAGCCGGGCAAGTGGGGAACTTGGGATATCTTATTATTTCTCTATTTAAATGTTTAAAGGCCGCTCATGAACGGTAGAGGCAAAGGACAGTGACATTGCCCTATCGAGCAGGATAATGCCCTAGAGACTAACAATATATATGATCAGCGCCCAAGCCCCTCTCCACCCAAGCTAGGACCGGGGAGGGCCAGGTAATGGCTGCTGATGACCCAGCAGATAGACCTATAGGCTCCCCAAAATCTCCCAGGTTGCAGAGACAAAAGAAACTAACGATTCTGAGCGGGACTCGAACCCCTGTCTACCGTTCACCAGTTAGGAACGTTGCCACGTTTACATCTAATTTATTTTCTATATTAGATCTCGTACACGTGTGAGACCTCTGATTTTTGGAAGCTCGTTTTCTTTACTGTATAGTAGGGTAAGGCAATTTTGGACAGAGGCAATTTTGGACAAGTAAGGCAAATATTGGACAGATACAATATCTCTAAAACTATTTATAATTTTTGAAAACTATAATGCTATTAGATATTGCCCAACCTTCTACTTTATAAATATTAGTATGCCTGGTTTTTAAAAAGTATTAAGTACCCCTACATAAATTGTTGAATATGGGTGTCCAATAATTGCCTCACCTTCATTTTAGGGTTTCTCAGAAATAATACACGAAATAATTTTTTTCTAAAAACAAATTAGTGGATGATGCTAAAGGAAGGTTTAAAATGAAAAATCAATGAAAAAATATGGAATATCTAGAGTCCAATTTTACTTCGCCTTGAAAAATGTAAAGCAATTTTGGACACAATTTAAAAAAAAACATCAATTCATAATGTTAAGTTAAGTAATAGATTGTGTAAACTATCTATCTATCTATCTATCTATCTATATATATCTATATCTATATCTATATCTATATCTATATCTATATCTATATCTATATCTATATATATATATATATATATATATATTCCTAATAATTTTAACTAGAAATATAGATAAATGATAGTTCTTTGAAAATATTTTCTATCATTTATTTCAATAGAAAATCATATTGATTTATAAGAAAATAAAAAAGAAAAAGTTTTCTTTTCATAGAAAATGATAATCAAACCTATTACTAATGAGAAAATAGGGACAAGTACAAAATTGGAAATAAAGGTAAACAATTCAATATATACTATAGCCATATACGTGACAATTTAAATGCTTGAATATATGACGGGTCTATTTAATTCAACCGAATGCTCAAAAAACAGCTTCAGTTCTTATAAATATGGCACTAAACATTCTCTTTGAGACATGGGTTCCATAAATAAAGGACCATTAATTCCATCTGTAATTTGAAAAAGGTATGTATCCGTTTGGTGCTCTGGATACTCCTCTACTCCTAATGCCCGGCAGTTGATCTTACTGGAATTAGTATGGACCGGCAGGGGTCACTTGCCTTATTTAGATAGGCGCTGCGCATCACTAAGATACTGGCTATTCTTTGATGAATTTAGCCTATGAATCCTCTATGGATTTAGTCAGTCTATGGAAAACGAAAATGAAAAAAATGCCCCCAGTCCCGGCCGTAGTGGGTTGCTAAGAAACTCCCGGTTTGTAAATACTAAATAAAAATTGAAAATTGGTAATTGAAATGTTAGAACCATGAATCAAACTGGGAAGTTAAAGCTAGTAGAGAATGAATTTATGAAATATAGTTTGGATATCTTGGCCCTAAGGAACAGATGGAGTTAGAAGAGAAGGGGTAGGAATAATGATGGTGACACCAAGAGCAGAAAAGGCATTAACCAAATGGAGAGCTGTAGGTAGCAGATTGTTACTTACAAAAATTATTATTATTATTACTATTTTTATTACTATTATTATTTATTGTTGTTGTTGTTGTTGTTAGGGCCTATTGAAATCAGAGAGAAAAAAAAATAATAATAATAATTATATCAATAATAATAATAATTATATCAATAATAATAATAACAATAATACTAATAATAATAAAAATAATAATGATAATAATAATAATTGTTGTTGTTGTTGTTGTTGTTGTTAGGGCCTATTGAAATCAGAGAAAAAAAAGAGAATTTTTCGCGAGTCCTAAACGGCTTCGGGAGAAAATCTTCGTGCATCTCCAAAAGCATTCAGAAGAAATTTCCATAGACTCAGCAAGGAATTCTGAATGATTCCAGAAATCTCTGAACGATTTCAGAAGAAAATCTTCCTGACTCTCCTCGCTGTAGACTTAGCATAGAGTTCTGAATGACTCCAGAACGGAATCTTCCCGGAGTAGTTCTGAACGGCTCCGCCCCGGATTCCAAAAGACTTCTGAAGACCTGATCTCTCTCTTCTTTTTTTTTAAACATACCTTGCAACACCTCACGATCTGTATGTACTGTAGCTATGGAAGTTTACGCAGTGAACATGGGGAGGAGGATTTCACTTTACTCACAGAGCTCGCGTTCTGGCGGAACAAGTAACTGACTGTGAGACTGACTGTGAGAATTTTGTTACAGCTACAGGATGAACTGGAGGCTATTCGGAACACCTTCATCTACCGATAGTTTGGATAGGTGCTGCCGAAGTTAGCGAGCTTTGAAGATCATAATGTAAGCGCCTTGAAGGATAATTTGCTTGCGGTTTAGCGACGATGTCCTATAATTGGATTGCATTGGTGCAAAGCGGTGAACGACGTGTGTTTCTTCGAAATTCGGCATTGAAGATAGAACATATCAGGACGGCATTGGTAAAAATATTGTGTTGCTTTTCGTTGACTTTAGTATGAAGGCGTATCGTTTATGCCGAGAAATCAATGGCATCCATGTCTTTACCCATCGCCCTTATAGGTAAAGACATGAAAGCCATCGATTTCTCCGAGGAATCTGACGAACCGAGGACAAACAGCACTGAAATGTCTCTTGAAATCTCGAAGGAGAATGGCGAACTAAGCAAAGAAGATCTTGAAAAACTATAAAAGACAGAAGAGAATAGAGAAGGAAAGCCTTTATATGAAGAAGTATAGAAAATAGCCTTTAATTATAGAGGTAAGTCACCTAAAAACTGAGGTCAAATAGCCTCTATTATTCGCGGTTAGTCGCCTTAAAACAGAGGTCTCAAAGAGCCTCTAATGCTAGAAATAAGGCACCCAAAAATAAAGGTCAAAGAGCTTTTAATGTTAGAGGTAAGGGGATTAAAATAAAGGTAAAAAAAACTCTAATTCTAGAGTATAGCACCTCAAAATAGAGGTCAAAGAACCCCTAATGCTAAAAGTAAGGAGCCTCAAAACAGAGGTCAAAGAGCCTCTAATGTTAAAAGTAACAAGCCTCAAAACAGAGGTCAAAGACCCTCTAATGCTAAACGTATGGAGCCTCAAAATAGAGGTCAAAGAACCTCTAATACTAAAAGTAAGGAACCTCAAAACAGAGGTCAAAGACCCTCTTATGCTAAACGTAAGAAGCCTCAAAATAGAGGTCAAAGACCCTCTAATGCTAAACGTAAGAAGCCTCAAAATAGAGGTCAAAGAGCCTCTAATGCTCATAAGTAAGGAACCTCAAAATAGAGGTCAAAGAGCCTCTAATGCTAAAAGTAAGGAGCCTCAAAATAGAGGTCAAACAGCCTCTAATGCTAAAAGTAAGGAGCCTCAAAATAGAGGTCAAAGAGCCTCTAATGCTAAACGTAAGAAGCCTCAAAATAGAGGTCAAAGAGCCTCTAGTGCTTAAAGTATGGAGCCTCAAAATAGAGGGCAAAGAGCCTCTAATGCTAAAATTAAGGAGCCTCAAAATAGAGGTCAAACAGCCTCTAATGCTAAAAGTAAGGAGCCTCAAAGTAGAGGTCAAAGAGCCTCTAATGCAAAACGTCAGAAGCCTCAAAATAGAGGTCAAAGAGCCTCTAATGCCTAAATTATGGAACCTAAAAATAAAGGTGAAAGAGCCTCTAATGCTAAAAGTATGGAGCCTCAAAATAGAGGTCAAAAAGCCTCTAATGCTAAAAGTAAGGAGCCTCAAAATAGAGGTCAAAGAACCTCTAATGCTAAACATAAGAAGCCTCAAAATAGAGGTCAAAGGGCCTCTAACGCTAAAAGTAAGGAGCCTCAAAATAGAGGTAAAAAACCCTCTAATGCTAAAAGTAAGGAGCCTCAAAATAGAAGTCAAAGAGCCTCTAACACTAAAAGTAAGGAGCCTCAAAATAGAGGTCAAAGAGCCTCTAATGCTAAAAGTAAGGAGCCTCAAAATAGAGGTCAAAGAGCCTCAAATGCTATAAGTATGGAGCCTCAAATTAGAGGTCAAAGAGCCTCTAAATCTAAAAGTAAGGAGCCTCAAAATAGAGGTCAAAGAGCCTCTAATGCTAAAAGTAGGGAGCCTCAAAATAGAGGTCAAATAGCCTCTAATAAAGGAGATACTGCACCTCAAAATCGAGGTCAAAGAGCCTCTAATGCTAAAGGTAAGGAGCCTCAAAATAGAGGTTAAAGAGCCTCTAACGCTAAAAGAGAGGAGCCTCAAAATAGGTCAAAGAGTATCTAATGTTAAATGTAAGGAGCCTCAAAACCGAGGTCAAAGAGCCTCTATTGCTAAAAGTAAAGAGCCTAAAAATAGAGGTCAAAGAGACTCTAAAGCTAGAAGTGAGCAGCCTCAAAATAGAGGTCAAAGACCCTCTAATGCTAAACGTAAGGAGCCTCAAAATAGAGGTCAAATGCCCTCTGATGCTAAACCTACAGAGCCTCAAAATAGAGGTCAAAGAGCCTCTCATGCTAAAAGTAAGGAACATCAAAACAGAGGTCAAAGACCATCTAATGCTAAACGCAAGGAGCCTCAAAATAGAGGTCAAAGACCCTCTAATGCTAAAAATAAGGACCCTCAAAATAGAAGTCAAAGAACCTCTAATGCTAAAAGTAAGGACCCTTAAAATAAGAGGTCAAAGAGCCTCTAATACTAAAAGTAAGGAGCCTCAAAATAGAGGTCAAAGAGACTCTAATGCTAAAAGTGAGCAGTCTCAAAATAAAGGTCAAAGAGCCTTTAATGTTCAAAGTAAGGAGCCTTAAATAAGAGGTCAAAGACCCTCTAATGCTAAACTAAGGAGCCTCAAAATATAGGTCAAAGACCCTCTAATGCTAAAAGTAAGGAGCCTCAAAATAAGAGGTCAAAGACCCTCTAATGCTAAACGTAAGGAGCCTCAAAATAGATATCAAAGACCCTCTAATGCTAAAAGTAAGGAGCCTCAAAACAGAGGTTAAAGAGACTCTAAAGCTAAAAGTAAGGAGCCTCAAAATAGAGGTCAAAGACCCTCTGATGCTATAAGTAAGGAGCCTCAAAATAGAGGTCAAAGACCCTCAAATGCTAAAAGTAAGGAGCCTCAAAATAGAGGTCAAAGACTCTCTAATGCTAAAAGTAAGGAGCCTCAAAATAGAGGTCAAAGAGACTCTAATGGTAAAAGTGAGCAGTCTCAAAATAGAGGTCAAAGAGCCCCTAATGCTAAACGTAAGGAGCCTCAAAATAGAGGTAAAAAACCCTCTAATGCTCACAGTAAGGAGCCTCAAAATAGAGGTCAAAGAGCCTCTAATGCTAAAAGTAAGGAGCCTCAAAATGGAGGTCAAAGACCCTCTAATGCTAAAAGTATGGAGCCTCAAAATAGAGGTCAAAGAGCCTCTAATGCTAGAGGTAAAGCACTTCAAATTAGAGATCAAAGAACATATAATGCTAAGATTATAGTACCTCAAAATAGAGGTCATAGAGCCCTCAATACTAAAGGTATAGCACCTCAAAATAGAGCTTAAATATCCTCTAATGTTAAGTATGGCACATCAAAATAAAAGGTCAAAGAGCCTCTAATGCTAGAGGTAAGGTACCTCAAAATAGAGGCCAAATAGTCTGGCCTATTCTTTGTATATTCACCCTACGCATTGGTTTCCTGCGCGCCATCGCTTTTCTGTGCCTTCACCAAAAACTGTGCTTCAGCAGAAACTGAGCACCAGCAGCATTCTGTGTGCCAACGCTCCAGTACTCTCCTTCGCACTCGCGCGAGAGGCAAAAAGAATGAAAACTTTTTGACAGGTTAAAATTGCTCCGTTCCCCTCCCCGCAAACGCATGACAGCATGCCCGCCGGGCAAAAAGGGAAGAGGCTTCACAGAAGGGTTCAAGATCCCGAAGATTCCATCTTCCAAGGCGAATCAAATGATTCCCCTGAAGAAAGGAAAGATGAATACTGTGAAGAACTGCAGAGTATAATAGGTGAGAACCTAGAGAGGTATGAAAATTGTGATTAATGACTTCAATGCTAAAGTTGGAAGGAATAATCAAGTGATAGAAAATGTGATGGGTGTTGAGGTTCTTGGGGAAGTTGCAAATGAAAATGGGGCACACATTTTAAGTTATTGTTCAACAAACAATCTTATTACTGGAGGTACTCTTTTCCAGCACAAGGATATCCACAAATATACAAGGACTTCACCATGTGGCAATTACAAATATCAAATAGATCACATAGCCATTGATAAAGAGAGAAGGAGGACTCTGGGAAATGTAACAAGCTATAGAGGTGTAGTTATTGGTAGTGATCACCAGCTCCCCATTGCCACACAAATATTAAAACTGAAAGAACCCAACAGAAATGTAGATAGAATACCTAAGTTTGATACAACTAAGCTTCTAGAGGATGAGCACAGAAATCTTTGTAACTGAATGTAGGAATCGATACAGTCTTAAGAGACTTTAAGAGACGAAGTTTTGGAACATGCAGTTACAAGGAGAAAACCATGGATATCAAATGATACTTGGGATACTATAAAAAGGAAACAAAGACAGAAATTGATTTCTTAAACTTTTCGAGGAAGTAATGAAAATTACAAGGCAGAGCATGCCAAGTATTTCAGTATTGATAGTGAGGTCAAAAGAAATATCAGGAATGATTGGAGAGAATATTTAGACAGGAAAGCAGATGCGGCTGACAAAGCTATGAATTCAGGGAGTGGCTTTGTTGTAGGAATTGCTCTTGGAATTATTAATGAAATCTCTACTGGAAAAAAGCAGCATATACCCATCAAAAAGAAAGATGGATCTGTTATAACGAAAGAACATGAAGAAAAGTAACGTTGGATTGAACACCTTAGTGAGGTCATGAATAGGAAATACGAAGGGAATAATTTGGTTGATATACCTGAAACTGATGAAGACCTAGATGAGCCCATGAATGAATTGGGTGTGTTTGAAGTCGAAGTTATTCTTAAAAAAAAAAAAAACTCAAAAGAAGGAAAACCCCTGGATACGAAGGAATAACTTCAGAGATGATATTGCCTGAAAATGAAGTGACTCCCAGATTACCTACAAGATTATTTTGTAGAATGTAGCGTGAAGAGGCTGCTAGGAGTGCTGGTGAAAATGACAAAAAAAGATCTGACTGATTGCAATCATTACAGAGGCATCACACTTACGTCAGCTGTCATGAAAATATATAGAATGCTCATTCTAAAGAGACTAGAGAGAAAGATTGATGAAAAGTTGAGATTTAGAAAAGATAGAAGTTGTACTGACCAAATTTTCATTTAAGACATGTGGTACAGCAATATGTAGAATATAGAATTCCACTTTTTATGGTATATGTGGGCTATCTATAAAAAAGCTTTTGATTATGTGCTCGGGCAAATTTTGTGGAGAGTCCTGCGACATTATGGAGTTCCTCTCAAATATGTAAATTTAATTGTCTGTTCATAAGCATAGCAAATGCAAAGTTAATGTTATTGGCGTCTTATCAAACAAATTTCAAGTGAAAAGTGGAGTACTCTAAGGGAATGTGTTGTTACCCATGTTGTTTATCCTCCTCATAGATTTTGTAATGCATAGATCGGTTGGGGATGGTGGAAAAGGATTGGACTGGATCGGTAACAGAAAATTAGGAGACCTAGAGTATGCTGATGACGCTGTCCTAATTAGCAAAACACCACAGGACTTGGAAAGCTTGCTTACCAGAATGCATGAAAAATCACATGAGGTTGGGCTCGAGATAAATAGAAGAAAGACAGATGATGAGAACGGAATATGCAATGGAAGATGAAATATCTTTGGAAGGATAAAGGATTAATGAGGTAGAATTATTTAAATATTTAGGAACTTTGATATCTAATATAGGAGCTTTAGAATTTGAGTTTAATGAAAGATTTAAAAAAGCAAATCAGAGGATGGCTAGGTTAAGTCAAATTTGGAAATCAGGTCACCTAAAATTACATATAATAATCAGGCTATATATCAGTTTAGTGAGATCGGTGTTACTGTATGGTCGTGAATCTTGGTATATTAATGAAACTCATTTTATAGATTTGAGAACAAAGCCCTCAGAAGAATATTTGGTGTTAAATGACAGGACAGGATTAGAAATGAAACTAAGAGAGATTACTCGAGCGCCACATGTGGATGAGATCATGGTGAGGGGTAGATGGAGATGGTTTGGGGATGCTCTTTGTTCTCCCTAAGAGACATTAGTTCACCAAACTTTAAACTGGCCTCCACAAGGCACTAGAAGAGTTGGAAGACTCAGGACTATAAAGCATGAAGTAGGATATTGTGATTGGAGAAGTATTGAATTAAAAGCTGAAGATAGAGACGACTAGCGAAATCTAATTGAGGCCCTTTGCGTTAATAGGCATGGGAGATGGTGATATGTGGGCAGTGGCTTCAAGCATCTAGCTCAAGGCGAGTCACTTAGCCTCTTTCTTCCTCTAAAAACCCTTTTGTTGCTCTACCAATGCAAAATAATGGACGATCCTTAATATCTTCCAAAATCATTTGAATTTCTTTTTTATTTCTTTTATTTTAGGGATAAATAAATCCTTATCATTCACTATCGGGACTATCCTAGCAGTTCAATTATCACTATTTATTACCTGGTCAATTTAGATTTTTGTATTTACGTTAGTGTTTGCAGACATTTTTTCTTAAAAAATCGAGAGATATTTGGTTGCTTTGTATTTCCATGATTTGTCATGTTTCTATCTCTGTGTTTTTCCTTTTATTTTTCTTCTTTTCATCTTTTTTTCTTAAATCTTCGATTGTATCCCTTTCTTTTGTAGGTAAAAGTATCTCTTTGATGGCTTGTTCATAGTATGAGGTAACAATGATAAGATTAAAATGGATAGGTACAACTTAGGACAAATATTGTTTATGGGATCAGCTTTGCCCCTCCTTGATGTATCTATCATGCTGTTCACTCTAATGTTGCTCCATTTGACACCATATCAAAAAGTCAACATGACAGTTATCAACATGGAAATTAGCAGGAACAGTGAAAATATATTCTATTTCAATTCCTGAAATTTTCATTTGGATATGTGAATTATTATAGGAACAATGTATATAGTAGAGTTTTTTTTTAGATATTTCTAGCATTTGGGTTGACACCCCTCTCGAGGATGTTACCATGTTTTGGTCAATATTTTTGAAGGTTTCACCCCTTGAGTGTCAACAGCTTTAAGAGTGTCCCAAGCATTAAATAACTTTCTGAAAATCATATCAAACCATCGAGCTAGAAAGAAACTTTTTTTTTTTAATGTAACTCTCAGGGTGTCACTCACTTTTAGGGTGCACCCCTCATGTCTTATTTTGAATTTTTATGATTACATATATGCATATTTATACATAAAAGCAAAAGTATATTTGTGTGCTCGAATACAAAGTTTGATTGACATATTCATATAGTAAGGCAAAATTGGAGTTTTCAAAACCATGGTCAGGCAAAATTGGACAGGCAAACTTCTCACTTTTTTCTTGGCGAGGCAAAATTGGACAGTCTTGGATTACGGGCACAAAAATTTATGTAAGTCTATAATTTTTTTACTAGCATATTTATATTGATAGGGACCACAAATTGTCATAGTTTGCCCAACTGAGCGTTAGCGCTTAACGGAGATACAGACGTGTCCAAAATTGCCTCACTGTCCACAATTGCCTCGCCTCCGAGATATATTTTTTTATTACTGTAATACGAGAATTTCTAATTCTTTGATGATTATGAAACAAGCCATTTTTATAGATGGGACCTCCCTCTCTTGAAAACATGTTTGGTATTTGGTCATAAATTATTAATATAGATTTTGTACAAAGGTTACTAAAAAGGTGTCCAAAATTGCCTCACTCTACTATATTGCATTTCCCTCTCTTAAGATGGGGAGTGGGATTATGACAGTGCATGGCACTTTGACTATAATTTGACTGGACTTTATTACTTTAATTTATTCAATTTAACGATTGTTTTCCTGGTCCTGTATTACTCGGAAAGCCCCGGCACATCGCACGATCAAGATTGTTGTCTTATGCATTCATAAGTATTATATAACGTAAACCGTCAAATTTACGGTATCATAGAATTTCATGAATTAGAATGATTCCAAATTCTTTGTATCATCAGTCTTTCGTATGTTAAGTAGGTTTTGTTTACAATCTCGGGGCAACCTATTTGAGAGCTCTAGAACTTACAGTAGAGGTATATATTGGCTCTAGTAACTTGAAATCACCCAAACCATTCTCGTGTTAACGGGATTTGTTGGCTGCATGCTGTATAAAGGTTTAGGTTTAAAGGCCACCCATGAATGGTTATAGGCAAGGGACAGTGACATTGCCCTAGCAATCAGGACAATGCCCTAAAGAATGACCATATATTATATGATCAGCGCCCAGCTCCCCCTCTCCACCCAAGCTAGGACCAGGGAGGGTCAGACAATGGCTGCTGATGACTCGGCAAATGAAACTATAGGCTCCCCCAACCGCCCAACCTTAGCTCACAAGAACGTAAGGTCACAAACACTAAAGGCGCAAACGAGTATGAGCGGAAAATGCCAGGCAGAGACGTGTACCATTAAATATACTGGACGTCCAGTTCTGGTAACTTGAGGAGTCATTGCACATACCTTAAAATCTATTCTAGTTTTAATAGGCAGCTGTAGTCCGACCATTCTAAAATCATGCTTGAGGGTATTCGAGCTAGGAATGCACCGTTTCCTTGTTGCCTAAACAAGCGAAACACTAATTATCCGGTTTAGGTCAAAGATATCAAAGATAGGTATAAACGTAAATATTTTAGCATATTAGATGAAAGTCAAATTGTAATGCATGAGACGCTTGTAAACAACACGGAAATATGGCATGCATATTTTAGTGTTGCGTTCTGTTACGAATACCCGTGGAATACGTGCAAGCCGCACGACTCAATGGAGAAATAAGCCGGTGTTTTCCTGTAACGGTGACAGGCCTCCAGTATACTCTACTGTAAAAGTTGTGTGTTTACACAGACCACTCGCTCGCACCTACATAGCCAAGGAAAGAATTGCCTTCAACGTAAGAGTATCTTCTGCAAGAGAAGCAGTACGAGGGAATTTTCGATATTTCACAAGCAATTAATTAGAGAGAGAGAGAGAGAGAGAGAGAGAGAGAGAGAGAGAGAGAGAGAGAGAGAGAGAGAGAGAATATACTTGTCGATGACGAAGCTATAACTAATATCTCATTTCATAATAGTACTTAATAATAGTATGTGATGTTTACATAGACACATTCACACATTTCCTGCCTGACGACGAAACATACAAATTTGGCAATAAGTGCCGTATCATAGGCGAAAACATAGTAAAATAGTTCGAGAGGATTTCCCTCAGCTTGAAGGCGCCCCCCCCCCCCCCCAACCTTGGATTTTGATTGCTGGGATTATAGTGTAGTTCAAATCAATCTGTAAAATGGTAATATTGTTCGGGGTGGGACACCTTTTATCAATCTTGCTCCTCTTCTTTAATTTTTTTGTAATTTAACTTATATTTATTCGAATTTAGCTCTAGTTAATACATTCACATACATTCCCTAACACTTGTAGAGGAACGTGGCTCAATTCTAAGCTATGGAGAAGTAAAATTATGGTGGCTTGGTGGTAGTGTCCTTGCCTGGTGATTGCCAGACAGGGCTTCGAGTCCCGCTCAAACTCGTTAAGTTCCTCTGGTCACTGCAACCTCACCATCCATGTGAGTTAAGAATGGGGAGGAGCCTATAGATCCATCTGCTGAGTCATCAGCAGCCATTGTCTGGCCCTCCTTGGTCCTAACTTGGATGGAAAGGGAGCTTGGTCGCTGATCATAATTATGTAATATGGTCAGTCTCTAGGGCACGGTCCTGCTTGATAGGGCAATGTCACTGTTCCTTGTCTCTGCCATTCATGAGTGGCCTTTAAAACTTGCAAATAGCCTAAGCCTCACTCCATGACAACAATTTTGATGGACCAATAAAATATAGATACAAATTAGGATTATGCCTAGTGCCCTTCCCTAGGTCACCTCACACCATAATGGTTTGTGTAATGAAAATTAATTTCCAATTCGCACAAAATATTTTCTGTCAAACAGGAAGTCTTCTAAATACTCAAAATAGTTTCCACAATACTAAATCCTTTACTTTAGTTAGACCCTTCACGTATAAACTATGAAAACTTCAAAAAACAAGAGGAAGAGAAATAGGATAGAACAACACGCCGAGTGTACCTCCCAAGCAAGAGAACTCGAATCCAAGCCAGTGGAAGGCCATGGTACTGAGCAGCTTACCATAGCTAAAGCCATTGAACAATTACATTGCATTAGTTAACCCTCATAGCCTAAGCGAAGATGAATTGTTGGGTAATCTTAGTGCTGGCAGGTGTATGAGGACAGAGGAGAATGTGGTAAGAATAGGCCGACTATTCGGTGCATGTATAGGCAAAACTAAAATGAGCCGTAACCAGAGAGAGAGGGATTTTGGGTATTTGCATTTGTCCTCATCCATTGATGAATTGTTGGGTAATCTTAGTGCTGGAAGGTGTATGAGGACAGAGGAGAATGTGGTAAGAATAGGCCGACTATTCGGTGCATGTATAGGCAAAACTAAAATGAGCCGTAACCAGAGAGAGGGATCTTTGGTAATTGTCCTCATCCATTGATGAATTGTTGGGTAATCATAGTGCTGGCAGGTGTATGAGGACAGAGGAGAATGTGTTAAGAATAGACTGACTATTCGGTGCATGTATAAGCAAAACTAAAATGAGCCGTAACCAGAGAGAAAGGGATCTTGGGTATTTGTATTTGTCCTCATCCATTGATGAATTGTTGGGTAATTTTAGTGCTGGCAGGTGTATGAGGACAGAGGAGAATGTGGTAAGAATAGGCCGACTATTCGGTGCATGTATAGACAAAACTAAAATGAGCCGTAACCAGAGAGAGGGATCTTTGGTAGTTGTCCTCATCCATTGATGAATTGTTGGGTAATCTTAGTGCTGGCAGGTGTATGAGGACAGAGGAGAATGTGGTAAGAATAGGCCGACTATTCGGTGCATGTATAGACAAAACTAAAATGAGCCGTAACCAGAGAGAGGGATCTTTGGTAGTTGTCCTCATCCATTGATGAATTGTTGGGTAATCTTAGTGTTGTCATGTGTATGAGGACAGAGAAGAATGTGGTAAGAACAGGCCAGACTATTCGGTGGGTGTGTAGACAAAACTAGAATGAGCCGTAACCAGAGAGAGAGAGAGATCTTGGGTATTTGTCCTAATCTATTGATTCCAGCAGGTAATTTACAACCAAGCTTTCTCATGTTTCCTTAGCAAATAATTGTCTGTATGCTGACTGTTTATGGGGCAATGTTTCGATTCTTCCAAAAGGATTAACGAACTTTTCAAGAATTACGTTATAGCACTTTTGACATGAAGGATGGATTCAAAATATGTTTGTATGAGCTCAAGACCTGATAATAGAGAGGACCTTTTGGAACTAGTGTAAACATTCTATCTATGCTAGCATAGATATTCTTGAAATTATGTCTGTAAGACCAGAAAATTTCCTACTCTTATTACTTCATATTTTAGAATACGATGAATAGCACAATTTGTTTTCTTTGCCCCCTGCTGACTTCATTTGTTTTATCAAATCTCGGCTAATTCTATATATGAGCATGGTTCAAGACCAATGTGATTCGAAATACTAACTAAAGATCTAATTACATTTTGTATTCAGTCTGTCACCAGTCTTTCCCACTCTTTAATATACAGTCGTTATCTAAGTCCTCTCTATTTATCTGTCATTTTCACTTAAATTCACTCTTCTATTATTATTTGCTGCTTTACTTTTATTAATTGCAAAAGGCTTATAAACCTCGCTATCACTGTGATAAGACTGAGAGCCAATAAAAGTATGTACATACTGCACTACTCTCTTACATCCTGACAGACAGAGACACACGAAACTTGCTATTGTGCTTCGACATCCAAACAGGTTCACATTCTATTCTTGGGCACACACGACCAAGTACAATCCGATTAGTACTGGGGTCACAAAAACAGAGAAATGGAAGGGAAGTCACACACAACATTGGATCACCACAACATTCATGAAAAAAAGATAAAATTGTGGAAAACTGGCAAATGGTAGGCAAGATAAATATACACTTTAATGTAATAAAAAATCCAGTGTGGAATAATCCACTACAACAGGCTTATTTTTGTGTTTTATTACTATAAAAAAATTCAAAAAAAAAACGCATTTGGAATTGAAAATTAAGCAAACAAATGATACTTGAAAGATAATTCGTGAGAGGAAAAACTGTGCTAGGCTATTAAATGCTAGCTACCAGATAATAAGTAGATGAGAACATTTCACCGGAAAAAATGCGAACGATCATGAATGTTACACCATAACCAAAAAGTTTAAGAAATCTCGTTTTTATTTCAACGAATAAAAAAAAAAAAAAAAAAAAAAAGCCACGTACCGATTCTCGGCTCGACGACAGGATTTCGTAGGAATGAAATGGTCCTCCTTTTAGGAAGTAACAATATCCAATTCAAATATTGCTCCTCGGATATAGAAAGTGAAAACTTTTTATGATCTCTCTCTCTCTCTCTCTCTCTCTCTCTCTCTCTCTCTCTCTCTCTCTCTCTCTCTCTCTCTCTCTCGACGAGGCAATAACCCATTCGGGTACTATATATATTTGCTTTTCTTGAAGAGATAATATCTAGTTCAAGTCTCTCTCTCTCTCTCTCTCTCTCTCTCTCTCTCTCTCTCTCTCTCTCTCTCCCTCTGTAGTCTGCCTACATAACAGCATAATTTTTATCTTCCCAAAGACCATTTAGATTTTAAATAGTAAAGTGTTGTAGAAAAGCATAAATTTATGTTACATAAATATACCTGAAATATGTTTGTGCATCTAATAGCCTCTATTTGCATGAAAAAATACCCTTAGTTTTGTTATGTAATAGAAAATACAACCACTTTCTATTGATTCTAATTTAATAAACGACTGACATTAGGACTCGACCTGTGCCTAATTCCAGAGGAATATATCGCTTATTGTTCAAAATAAAAAAAACACTCAATAATGATGAGTAATTAAGGTCAAATAGATTAACGAGATCTTTTTCTCCATAATTAAAACGAGGGGACATTGCGTTTATAACATCAGGTTGGGCGTCAGTCATGGTGGAGGGGGGGGGGGGGCCTCATAACCAGATAAGTGGCAATCGATCAGTTAACCAATCGAGTAGAACGATAAGTGTTCACTGAACGACATGAAAGGTGGGCAATGACCGATAGGTCAACAGCATTATAGAAGGAAAAAGAATCAACTACGACAATAAGACAAATTGGAACAGGCACTCAGTGGAGTGCATACCTTTACCATCGCCACTTTTCTCATAAAAGAAAACTGATGATGTGGCTATTTGATTCTAAAAACATCACAAGACACGTAACTGAAATATGCACATTTTGGTACTATTTTCATGCAAATCAGATAAAAATTGGCTAAGATATGGAAAATAAAAGTTTTTTACCCTTTCGTTACTTTGGCCTTGACTTTTGACCCAATCACTTCAAAATTCTAATTGAATTGTCCTTGGATCATGGCTAATCATCCCTCAAAATTTCATTAAATTCGTTCCAATAATTTTTGAGTTATGCGAATCACAAACGCAGACAGATAAACAATCAAACAAGAACTGATGATGATGTGGGTAACTGATCCCAAAACGCATATATCACAAGATAGGAAAATGAATTATGTACATTTTGGCACTAGTTTCATGCAAATCAGATAAAAATTGGCCACAATATATAGCAAAGAGACATTGATTACCTTTTCGTGAACTTGGCCTTGATCTTAGACTCAATCACTTCCAAAATCTAATCACGGCCAGTCATCCCACCAAATTTCATGGTTTTGGAGTTATGCGACTCCCAAACATAGAGGCAGACAAATAAATTCACAAGGGTAATGTCATCACTTAAATCATATTGTATATAACGAGATAGACAATTGAATTATGGACATTTTGACACTAGTTTCATGCAAATCGGATAAAACTTGACCACGACAAATCATGAAATTTGATAAAATAGTTTTTGAGTAATACGATTCACAAACACATGCACACGTAACAAAACATAACCTTCGCAATGAAGTTGACGAAGGTGAACAGATTATCTGAATAAAATGGTTTTAAAATTACGTTGGGGGTGTTAACACCAAGATAACAATTATTAGTAAGTAAATGACCGATTTCTGGATGACAACAACAAATGCAGCCGTTTCTTGTGAACTGCAGGACAAAGGCCTCAGACATGTCAATTCAATGTTTGGGGTTTGAACAGTTTTAATCACCACGCTGGCCAGTACAGATTGGCGATGGTGGGAGATTTTCGTCTGATCGCTCACAGCCATGGTCTAGGCTCACAGCAAACCAACCGAGATTTGGTGACTGATCATGTCGATACGCAAACCCTTTCGGCACTCAAGTTATAGGTGAAAATACCATGAAGGCTGTGAAAAACTTAAGTTAGTAATTATATATCACCGGTAAATAAAGAAAAACTAGAATTTATAAATGAACGAAAACCCCTTAATTATCACACCCCTTACCCATCACCTAATTTGCATTGTTGTTGGGAAATATCGGGGTTAAAAAGTATCAAAGATTTTTAAGATATTTTATTTTCTATCGATAGTAGGTACATGCAACTTTTATCCATTGAATATAAATCATATACATTCAAGAACATCTCTATTACATTAAAATTAAAATTTACCCGACACATGTTAAGTCATTGTCGGTTATTTTTTCATTTTATCTTTTGTTTTTTCACGGAGAACTTTATATGATGTGATATGTCTAAAGTTTACGTACTCGACAGTATCGAAATCTGATCTTTTACAGGACTGTGTCGAAATTAGACTACGTATCGGACTATGACCAACATGAATTTTCGCATTGTGCTTAACTAGCCGTTCTAGCATGTCTAAACTCAACATAGAGTTCTGAGGTGAATCTCAGAGCCTTTGTATATCAGCGGCCAGTTCCTCCTGCGTGCATAAAAAATGGGCACCAACTAACTTGAACTTCCTCCCCCCTAGGCCCTAAGTTAACCTAACCTGCAAGCCACACCCTTGCCTACTTAACGGGAAGGCTAACACCTCCTGCGACCCTGCGAGGATAGGAGCTTTACAAACGTCACCTGCTTCTAAGGTTCCCCCCGCTTCAAGCATAACAGAATGTACAGTTCAGAACTCTTGGCATAATGTTGAGCATTAAGCTGCCGTATTCTTAGTCAGCCGTCATCATACATACAGGTGGCCGCTATCATACACACAGCCCTGAATCTCAACAACTTTAGGTATCTAAACGTAACATTACGTACTGGGATGTACTAAAATAATTTTTCGTCAGTTTCCAAGAAGCATTAAACAATAGATAAAACATATATATATATATATATATATATATATATATATATATATATATATATATATATATATATATATATATATATATATATATATATATATATATATATATATATCTCTCTCTCGATCATCGTTTCGACGGCAATAATCTATAGTTTAACTGAAATAAATGATTTATTGTACACTACCAAAGTTATTCGGATAGCCTTAACTCTCCATAGACCAAGAAGTTTATAGATCTGTCTTGCCAAAAAAATAATCAAACAAATTTTCGCATTGTACTCTAAAACTCTACTGCACGTATTAGCATGTCTAAACTCAACCTCAAGAACTGCACTAAATCTCAAAGGACATTGCGTATCTAAACGTAACATTACATGCTAGAATGTACTCACATTTTTTGACAGTTTCTTAGCATAAACTCTCAAAAGCATCAAACAATAAATAAAAATCTTATATATCATAGCCCCAAATCATACTCGCAAAGCTACTATCTTCGATATTCGTTCCGACTGCAATAATCTAATAAATATCCAACTAGAAGTTGAACTGAAAGAAATTATTTATTAAATACCACCAAAGTTACCAGGTTAGCTTTAGCTCTCCATAGACCATTAAACCCGTCTTGCCAAAAGAAAAAAAAAATCTGAATTAACCCTTACCTTAAGCAGCAATATTCCTTAATAAGACTGCCATTAAATCTTGGTCAAATGCCAGGGATGTTGACTGTTGGTGGTTCCATAATGCTTCCCTGAAGAAATCTTGAGGTATGTAACGCCAGATCTCTAATAATTAACGGATCTAGACATTCCAGCGTAGACGAAATAGCTTTAGCACGAAATTAGAAGGCACTAAATAGTCAAATTTATCCAGAAATCATTCGCTCCACACCAGAACCGTGCTCGGCACACTGTCTATAGTCTATTCGGAAGTGGAAGTCTGTTCAGGGTGGAGCTGGTAAGGTTGTTTGCCTCTAGCCATGCGCAAAGACAAAATTTGAACGTTGCGTCTCTCACTTATTTCCCATCCATGTGATATTTGAAAGTGACAGTTTATATATTTCATGTGTAGTAAAGGACGCTACATAGCACAATGGTTGTCGATGTTTAGAATTATAAACACGATATGACATGTAACGATTCTTCCCATGTTGCTGGCAACATTGTTGGGTTAGTGGTGATGAACGGCGTAAACATTCCCTTCACTAGAGGCAAAACCTCCTTTCATAAGATTTTGCAGGAGATTAGCTCCAAATATGCCAAGGTTGGTGGCCGCAAATTCCTTATGGAGAGCAGACCTCACGAAACATCATGTATCTGGATGAAACTTGAGAGGATCAGAATTACACAGTTCCAAAATGTTGGATAGACACATCACCTAAAGCCACTTGAGTGCGGCATCCACCAGGGAAAGGAACTCGCTTGATTATACTTCATGCTGGTACGAAAACCGATTTCGTAGACAACACCAGTTCGAAAATGAATAATATATGAACACTACATAGATATAATATAAATATATTAATCTAGAGAAGTGGGTTGTGGAATGGAAGGTATGGAAACCGTTACCCGGTAACTGGCTCAGACTGGTGTACCTCATTCACAGAAATTACACGTACTACCACGCTTTGAAACAGACTTCATGTTACCGAGTAGTATACGGATAATTACGGACGCACTTTATACTACATCGAAATCCAGAGTAATGTCTTTCAACTTGAACCGCATAAAAGGGGTGGTAAGATAGGGATGAGATAGAGAGTAGACTCATTTTTTAAAAAATCCATTTTCTACTGCTGCAATACTGGCTTCGAACATTCAAGTATTTTAGTTCTATTAACTTTAGTAGTTTTTTCCCCAATTGCATGCAAGGAATACTATTACATGAAAACTCGTTCGAGTATCACTTTAGAAATAGCTTACTAGCATTACAAACTTCATAATAGCTCATTTTATAATGACGTGTAACAACAACCAGAAAGTTTATTGGTGTTTACTCATGCGTATTTTTCAAATTAATTTTAACATCCAACCGATAAATAGAAGAAGAAATTTCTAAGTGATAATATGTCTTCTTAATGGCCTCCATATATTTTCCTCTACTTGAAAGGATGGGTCTAATAAAGATGGTGTGGGAGAAGCATTACCGATCTTTTCAATTCCCATTTAAACTTTTGCTTGCTGTAAATCTCTCTCTCTCTCTCTCTCTCTCTCTCTCTCTCTCTCTCTCTCTCTCTCTCTCTCAACGTTTCCAGCTGCCTAAACACTTATTTTTCTTTTAATCTAAACTAATTAATTAATGTTAACGCGCTTTCTATTTCGACGGTTATTCAAGCTGTCGGTGGCTTTCTATTTACCGGACTTACACTTCCTATAGGTGATGGATCTCTGCCAGATATTTTTTTTTTCGTTGTTTTTCGAATTCAGGGGAAATGTCAGGCAATCGAAGAAGTCTTCTGACTGTTTCCCTTCATCCACGGTTGAGATACCTAGACCGTGCCTTCATCTAATTTCTTTAGTTGGGAACATTTTTAATGAACCATTAAATCGTCGCTTTCTTAATTAATCCGAATATTGGCTTTTTGCAGCCCTATTAATTTTATTATTGCCATATTTATTTATCTATTTCATCTATTTATTTAGTTATATATTTTGGCATGAAGATCCTAAAGCAAGTTAGTTCACAGTTGTTATTCTCCATAGAGTTCTCTTGCTTAATGGTACACTCGGGCACACTATCCTACTTATTTTTCTTCCTGTTTTTATAGTTTATATATGAAAGATTTATTTCAATGTTGCTACTGTTCTTAAAATTTAATTTTTTTATTGTTAATCAACTCTTATGGTTTATTTCCTTTCCTCACTGGGCTATTTTTCCTGTTGGAAGTCCTTGGGCTTATAGCATCCTGCTTTTCCAACTAGGGTTGTAGCTTAGCAAGCAATGATAATAATAATAATAATAATAATAATAATAATAACAGCTGATCTTTATAGGCCTACTACCTGATACCAAATTTCTTTAGCATACGTTAGCCGATTCTCTTCCGACAAAGCATTGAATAGGCCTACCTGACAGGAAAATGACACATCTGAAATCCTATGGAAAACAATAGCTCTGGGGGAAACGTTTGCTTTTATCATCGTGAAGGGCCTCGTCGAATTTGTAAATTCTCTTCCCAAGAGGCCCGGCAGATCTGAAGTGGTTTTCTCGGATGAATGTGGCTTAACTGACTCGGAGGGGGAACAAATCAGCGGGTTTCTCTTTGTCACTTAAATCACTCTGGCTGGTCAGTTACTGTAGTCCTATCATTTATTTTCAAGGAACAAGAGGGATTTCAGCCTCAGGAATTTGTTAACCAAAATAGTGTTTATATATTCTTTAAAAGAAAACCTATTGTATATTCTGGAGATATCCTAAATGATGAAAGAGAAAGCTTTAAGAGCCTATTACTGTAAACTTACTACATTTATGTATCTAAACCATAACATTTATGAGAGTGGGTAGTATGAACGCTGTAAATATATAAAATATATTAAACATATATAGTTATGTGAAATAATGAATACAAACTTATTTTAGGCTTTGAATATCGTAACATAACTCGGAACAATTTTCCCTCACATATTAAAAGGTTTGAATCTTGTTATTTTTTTTTTCAAATTAAATCCTGCTATTTGAAAAGCACAATAATACTCTTTTTCAGGCTGTTTAAAAGACGATGTAAGAATAAACAGAGGTAAAATGTAAAATGATACCTTGTTACAGGTATGACGGTACAGCATGTTCCATGTTACCGTATTTTGATCGCATATCCAACAGTAGTTGATTGCGAAGGTGATATTTGTATTAATATTTTATGATGCTATGCATTTTGTTTTCCTAATCGATAGAATATATATATATATATATATATATATATATATATATATATATATATACATATATATACACGCACACATATATATACATACATATATATACACGCACACATATATATACATACATATATATATATATATATATATATATATATATATATATATATATATATATATATATATATATATATATATATATATATAACTAGCTAAGCTACAACCTTAGTTACAAGAGCAAGAGGCTATAAGCCCAAGGGCTCAAAAAAAAAAGTGCCGAGTGAGGAAGCGAAATGAAGAAATAAATAAACTATATGAGAAATAATGAACAATTGAATTAAAATATTTTAAAATCATTAACAACATTAAAACAGATATTTCATATACATAATATAAAAGGACTTATTAACATTTAAAAGTAAAATAATTACATTGTATTCCGCCTTACTTTCCTTTTGTCTCAGTCACAATCATATGATCGCTTCTAAGCAGGCTACATGCCATAAGTATCTTATAATATTTTCCCCAGATTTTACTAAGTATTTATAATTCTTTACATTTTCTCTCACTTTTCCCATCCTTGAATTGTTCAAAGGTTTTTGTTTTCCATTTTTTCCTTTTTTTTTTATTTAATCTATTGCATTTCTCACTATATAATGTTACAACTTTCACTAGTTATTTATGCTTTTCACCATCACTGTGGGTTGTGGTGGCCGATGTGGTAACGTCCTTGACTGGTAAACGCCAGGCTGGGGTTTGAGTCCCTCTCTAACTCGTTATTTTCATTGGTCGCTGCAACCTCCCCATCCTTGTGAGCTAAGGATGGGGGGTTTTGAGGGAGCCTATAGGTCTATCTGCTGAATCATCAGCAGTCATATCCTGGCCCTCCTTGGTCCTAGTTTGGATGGAGAGGGGACTTGGTTGCTGATCATATGTATATATGGGCACTGTCTTGCTTCTAAGGGCAATGTCACTGTCCCTTGCCTCTGCCATTCATGAGCGACTTTTAAACTAGCCAAATTGAATACTGGCAGTAGTTATTCCTTTCAATATAGGTTCAAGGCATTGTCTTAAGGCCAATATCCATAACCTGAGTATTATTATTATTATTATTATTATTATTATTATTATTATTTGCTAGGGTACAACCCTAGTTGGAAAAGCAAGATGCCATAAGCCCAGGGGCCCCAACAGGGAAAATAGCCCAGTGAGGAAAGGAAACAAGGAAAAATAAAATATTAAGAACAGTAACAACATTAAAATAATTATTTCCTATATAAACTATAAAAACTTTAACAAAACAAGAGGAGGAGAAATTAGATAGAATAGAGTGCCCGAGTGTACCCTCAAGCAAGAGAACTGTAACCCAAGACAGTGGAAGACCATGGTACAGAGGCTATGGCACTATCCAAGACTAGATAACAATGGTTTGATTTTGGAGTGTCCTTCTCCTAGAAGAGTAGCATAACTGGGACTCGAATTCAGATTCTTCGTTTAAACCAGTTATTTGTCTATTGACTTGAGTTGTATGTAAAAAAAAAAAAAAAAAAAAAAAAAAAAAAAAAAAAAAAAAACCACTGCATGCCAGATAATAAAAACTTACGTATCCAAAAGTTTGGATATATAAAAACCGAACCAATAATACAAAAAAAAAATTTTTGCGCATTTTAAACTTCAAATCAATCAATCAATCATTCAGATGCCTGTCATTCATACCCTGCTATATTAGACTCCAGCTGAAACAATGATTTACACAATATCCTTCAAGTTTTCTTGTTAACCATTAAATTGAATTCTCTCTCTCTCTCTCTCTCTCTCTCTCTCTCTCTCTCTCTCTCTCTCTCTCTCTCTCTCTCTCTCTCTCAAGATTTCCGGGGAAAAGTCTACGATAAACAGGCATGCATATATATATATAAATATATATATATATATATATATATATATATATATATATATATATATATATATATATATATCTACATATGAATATATATATACTCGTATATATGTATGTATATATATAAATTGTACATGTATATATATATATATATATATATATATATATATATATATATATATATATATACATGTACTGTATATACACTTGAATACTACTGAACAGAGTGACATATACAGTAGAGAAAGCATTCTTGCATAAATGACAAAATAAGAGAGAGAGAGAGAGAGAGAGAGAGAGAGAGAGAGAGAGAGAGAGAGAGAGAGAGAGAGACTCAAAGATATCTAACAGCTCGGTTAAAAAAGTTAAAGGATTTTCTTTAAAGGCACCACTGTGCGCGCCCCTTTTCAGGATTTCCTATATGGACCTCGTCCCTGCGCCATTCGACAAGGCAAAGCCTCAGGGCCAAGAAAGGCAGCAAAGTCCCTCACAGGATCTCAAAATGGACGAAGGGAGAAAAAAAAAGTCTACAGAAGTCTTAACGGTGAAGTAGAGTAAGATCAAGTCAGGTTCCTTACACCGAGTTTTAACTTTTTCTAATTTCCTTAAATTTTAAGCAGTTAAACCGAAATTACCTTAAAATTACTTTGAAACCATGAAAATTACCTCAAACTCCGGTAATTACCTTGAAAGTTTAAACCCTGTAATGTCAAAGTACAGTAGAAGCGTCTCTTGTTCTCTTCCTTTTGGGTCTTTTATAAATATTCCGATAAAAGTAATTTTTGAAAAATGAGAAAAGTTTGGTTAAAATTGTAAAATTCAGGAAAGCTTTCGTGCTGCATTACCCAAAGGTTTAAATCATAGTATTAAGCGTCAGTGTATCATAACCAAAGAAAAAACACCAAAATAACAACAATATAAACAATTAGATATATTATAGCTGTAATTGAATTACTACTAGAATTAGTTTTCATTTATAACAATTTGCCTTCTTACACAAGCATAACTACTTTTGAAAAACACATTAAGTCTGTGTCTTGTTCAATTGCAAGAAAAAATGGCTTATTGAGAAGTGTCTTTCAAGATTTTTGGTGATCAATCTATTCCGAAAAAAAGTGTTTTAATTCTTTCATTTTACCTTGTTTCGAATATTGTTCTCCTGTCTGGTCTTCAGCTGCTGATTCTCATCTTGATTTGTTGGACAGGAACTCACGGCCTATTAAATTTCTTATTCCTGCTATAGATATTAATCTCTGGCACCATCGTTCAATTAGTTCATTATGCATGTTGCATAAGATTTTATATAATTCTGATCATCCTTTACATTCAGATCTTCCGGGACAGTTCCATCCTCTTCGTAATATTAGGCATGCAGTTAATTCTAATAGTCAAGCCTTCTCCATCATGAGGCTTAACACTACACAGTATTCAAGAAGTTTTATTCCAGCTGTGATCAAGCTATGGAATGATCTTCCTAATTGGGTAGTTAAATTGGTTGAACTTCAAAAGTTCAAACTAGCAGCAAATGTTTTGATGTCGAACAGGCTGACATAAGTCTTTATATAGTTTCTATATGAAACATATATTTTGATTTTGTTACTATTTTCAAAATAGCTTATCAATTGACAACTAATTCTCTTATTGTTTATTTATTTCCTTATTTCCTTTCCTCACTAGGCCATTTTTCCCTGTTGGAGCCCTTGGGCTTACAGCATATTGCTTTTCAAACCAGTGTTGTACCTTAGCTAATAATAATAATGATAATAATAATAATAATAATAATAATAATAATAATGATAATAATAATAATAATACTCTTGATGCCTGGCGGATGATCTTACTGGAATCAGTATGGACCGTCAGGGGTCACTTGCCTTAATTAGATAGTCACTGTGCATCACAAGTAACTGGCTATCCTTTGATGAATTTAGCCAATGAATCCTCTTTGAATCTAGTCAGTTTTATGGAAAGAGAAAATTACAGAATGACCCCCAGTCTCGGCCGTAACGGGGTACTAAGAATCTCCCAGTTTATAATTACTAAAGAAAATTTGAAAATTGGTAATTGGAATGCTAGAACGATGAATCAGATTGGGAAGTTACAACAAGTGGAGAGTGAATTCATGAAATATAATTTGGATATCGTGGCCCTAAGTGAAACACGTTGTAAGGGGACGGGTAAAGAAATCTTAGACTAAGGCAATATATATATCTACTCAGGAAGAACAGATAGAGTTGGAAGAGAAGGGGTAAGAATAATGATAACACCGAAAGCAATCAAAGATATTAACGGAATGGAGAGTAAATAGTAGACTATTACTTGCAAAGTTTAAATCAAAGCAGAGCAATATAAGTATTATGGTTTTCTATCCACCAGCAAACGATTCCCCTGAAGAAAGGAAAGATGAATGCTATGAAGAACTGCAGAGTGTAATAGATGAGATCCCAGAGAGATATAGAAATTGTAATTAGTGACTTAAATGCTAAATTTTGAAGGAATAATTAAAGAGATAAAGAATGTGATGGGTGTTGAGGGTCTTGGCGAAGTTGCAAATTAAAATGGAGCAAGTTTTATAAGTCTTTGCTCAACAAACGATCTTGTTATTTGGGGTACTCTTTTCCAGCACAAGGACATCCACAAATATACATGAACTTCACCATGTGGCAATTATAAAAATCGAATAGACCATATAGCCATTAATAAAGAAAGGAGGAGGACTGAGAAATGTAAGAAGCTATAGAGTTGCAGATATTGGTAGTGATCACCAGCTCCTCATTGCCCCACTGAAATTAAAACTGAAAGCACCCAACCAAAATATAGATGGAATACCTAGGTTTGATACAACTAAGATTCTAGAAGAGGAGCATGGAGAACCATTTGCTATTGAATGTAGAAATCGGTTGCAGTCTTAGATACTTTGAGAAACAAAGAGCAGACGATGAATGAAGAATAGTGTGGAATGAAGAATAGTGTGGAATGAAGAATAGTGTGGAATTAAAAAACATATATCAGTCAGTTGGTAGTGAAGTATTGGGACATGCAGCCGCAAGGAGAAAACCATGGATATTTCAAATGATACTTGGGATATTATAAAAAATAGACAAAGACAAAAATTGATTGTTGAAAGTTTTCGAGGAAGTCATGAAAATTACAAGGTAGAGCATGCTAAGTATTCCAGTATTGATAGTGAGATCAAAAGAAAAGCCAGGAATGACGAGAGAATATTTAGACAGAAACGCAGATGGGGCTGTTAAAGCTATGAATTCAGGAAGTGGCTATGGTATAAGAATTGCTCATAGAATTATTAATGAAATCTCTATGGGGACAAGAAAGAAGAAGCATATACCCATCAAAAAGAGAGATGGATCTGTTATAACAACAGATTATGAAGAAAGGTTATGAATAGGAGATATGAAGGGAATAATTTGACTGATAAACCTGAAGCTGAGGAAGACCTATGAATAGGAGATATGAAGGGAATAATTTGACTGATAAACCTGAAGCTGAGGAAGACCTTGATGTGCCCATAAATGAATTCAGTGTGTTTGAAGTTGAAACTATTATTATAAAAGTCAAGAGACGGAAAGCCCCTGGATGTGATGGAATAACTGCCGA
>NC_090769.1:28951824-28956824 GCF_036898095.1 Palaemon carinicauda
CTCTCTGCAACCAAGCTTTGGTTTTCTCTACCATCTTCAGATCTCTATGAAGCTGACAATTCATTCTCAAGTAAGTATTGTCCTAAGCAAAAATCTACAATTTGATAGGAACTTCATAAACCCATGTAGCTGTACCAATTTCCAATTGATAGAGGAGAACATTATAAGTTTGCTGATGTCTAGTATGCATATATGGATAATATATAGATAGGCATATATATAAGTTTTCTCACTAGGCGAACGATTAGTGAGGGTGTTATCTTTAGTAATATTTGTTCTTTTACGATACATACATACATAAATACAAACACATTGTAGATATGCACACACATTATATATATACATATATATATATATATATATATATATATATATATATATATATATATATATATATGCACACACATTATATATATATATATATATATATATATATATATATATTATATATATGTGTGTGTGTTTGTGTGTATGTGTGTGTTTGTGCGTGTGTTTAAGAATAAAACAGACGCAGTGACAACCTTTCGTATCCCATTATACTTTGCAACAGCTTTACATCATGCAAGCACCCAGCTTACTTTATTATCAGAATTGGTAAATAAGTTGCCAATCTCTCTCTCTCTCTCTCTCTCTCTCTCTCTCTCTCTCTCTCTCTCTCTCTCTCTCTCTCTCTCTCTCTCCATATATGTTTTATAGATATATGTACTATGTGTACTAAAGCATTCCTTAGAACGACAACAAGTGTAAGTGGTATGCAAAGACATGGTACTTGCACGTTACAGTAAGCAAAGAGTGGCCCATAGGAATCTTCTTACCGGAGACCGTAACCTTATCGTTGCATCCAACGCTAAGCAAACAAACAGTACTGACTGTCTCGTGAATGACCGCTTTTTAATCTTGGTACTTGTCCTTCAGTAGCTACTTTGTAAGATATTGTTGTTGATTGTGGAAGATGTTGTATATAAGCATAATATTGGGCAGTGATTCATTTATTAAAAGTAGATGGTAGATTCTCTCTCTCTCTCTCTCTCTCTCTCTCTCTCTCTCTCTCTCTCTCTCTCTCTCTCTCTCTCTCTCTCTCTCTCTCTCTTTCTCAATTGATTGTAGCGCCATTTAGGTTTGCTTACTGTAACGTGCAAGTACCAAAGAAGTACTAAAGAAGTATGATATTCTGGAAATTATCAATTTGAGTGTAAGTTCCCAAAAACCAATCTTCGCTTATTTAGTACTTGTTCAAGTAATGAAAGTAATCTTACTTACTGAAGTAAACGGTATATATTATATATACACACATACACACACACTATATATACATACATACATATATATATATATATATATATATATATATATATATATATATATATATATATATATATATGCATACACGCATATATATCAGTTTCTATCTCAATAGATGCACAGTATTGAGGGGCTTTGCCGATACCAATGACTACTATAACATCAAACAAATGACAATGAAAATCAATGCCAACATAATAAGGATGGTGATGTTATGAGAGAGAGAGAGAGAGAGAGAGAGAGAGAGAGAGAGAGAGAGAGAGAGAGAGAGAGAGAGTTGAGAGTTTAGATGACTAATGCATAGCTTAGTCGAAAAAAACAACGTCGACATGTGAAGAGAAAGAATTGAAGAGAATGAAAAAGAATCAACTGGAATTCTTGGCAAAATAATCTATTACTTGTCTCTGAAGGGCTTTCATTACTGATAAAGTTTTGACAGAATCCAAAGCTTTCTCAGTCTATAAATGCCATACATAATGGTTTATCATTATCTGTTTATATTTGCATTATCTGGTTAGTTGTTGAATTCCAAACAATGAGAGAGAGAGAGAGAGAGAGAGAGAGAGAGAGAGAGAGAGAGAGAGAGAGAGAGAGAGAGAGAGAAAGAGAGAGAGAGAGAGAGCATACACTCATACGTGCACATGTACTAGATGCACACATGGATAAAAGTCCATCAGTTTTTATAGTAAGGACCATAATAACAATTACAAGCCTTTGCTATTCAACATCAAAACAAACTTGGAACTTAGGATAGGAGAAACACATTGGGATGACAGTAGTAGGTATAACTAACCAGTAGTGTTGATGAATACTTAAAAGGATCACATTTAATTGACATTTGAATTAAAATTTGAAAGTTATGGTTAATGAATAGTACTCTTGAGACCAACAAATCAGACAGGTATAATTATAGATTTTTAAATTTTCTAATGTATAAAGCGTGCCATTTATCTTTATCTTAGCTCTTTTAACCTGCACTACGATAACCAATAGATTATGTTTCTAAATTTTCATAAGTGTACCCAAGTCGTCAAAAATGACGTCTAAATATTTAGATATATATGCACACACACTGATTCAGACCATCCCACCCTCTTCCTCTTTCCTAACTACATCCCAGTAGTTCGGCCACTTGTGGTAGTGTGGTTTTCGAGTATACCTCTCGAGGTACTTCTCTTACCAGGATATGACTACTCCCTCTCCCCTATGAGCGTGACCGAAAAGATAATATATGTATATATATACACTATATATATATATATATATATATATATATATATATATATATATATAGTGTGTATATATATACATATATATACACACACATATATATATATATTATACATATATATATATATATATATATATGTGTGTGTGTGTGTGTGTGTGTGTGTGTTTGTGTGTGTTAGACACTTGCTCTTCATTATTTAGGGGAGATATTGATATATTTATGAACTCTTTAAGGTCTCTCGCTGGGACACGAGAGGCCATTCAGCGCTGAATTTCAACTTGGAAAAATCACATCAGTGGCACTACGAAGTAAGTTGAAATTTAGAACAAGATTGGCGAAGGGATGAGTAAATGGAGGCAAAGTAGAAGGCTAAAATGAAGATGCTGCTAAGGCCTGGAAGGACTATAAATACTCACTATACTCAATATTTTTCAATGTGGCGCATTTTCACTTACTCGCAGGGATGCCCTTTTGGTTCGGAAAAGTTTCCTACTAGCTGACTGTTTAGAATTATTTTGTCCAACTAATCAGCGATTAGGAAACTTCTCCGAGCTAAAAGGGCACCGCTGCGAGTCGGTGCAAATGGGCCTCATTAAAAAAATTCATAACGCCTATTGTGCACCGCTTGAGGTAGACTGGTGGCACTAGCCCCCCACTGGATAAGAGTAATATAATGAAACACTCGATACCATATTATTAAAATAACCTTTCGTCTTTGATACATCTCCGAGTTAAATAAGAAAATCAGACCATATCTTGAAATGAACAATCCTTTAGAACGAAAGAGTTGAAGAAAAATTATACTCCATGTTCATGTAATTAAATATTATAAAAAATATTAATCATAAAATAAAATATATCCAAGACCAAGAATCTTCATAATAAATGAAACGTAATTACAAGATCTACTTCTTCAACACACTAAAAAATAGATACGTCGAGATGAAAGTTAAAACTTATTCCTACTAATCTAAAAACTTTACCAAGAAAAGTTCTTGTTTACTTTCTAAGCTTCCAGAAAGAAACTCGAGACGAGAACAAAAACTTTGTTGTTGATTAACTAAGAGAAAAAATAAATTTACGAGACTAAAGATCTTGTTTTGGATATTTAATATTTTTGAAAAATATTTAACCACCACTTCCAAATTACATTATTGTGTTTATTTATTTAGTTGATTGCAAGGTGTCTACCATAATTTAGTGTTTCGTAATGAAGAAAATAAAAATGAAAATAAAAGGTAATCACAATAGATAAATGTTTCAAGCTAATCCTAGAGCTTAGCATTAAACTGCAGTTTTCAGATAACATTTAATTAAAAATCTCCATGCGGGTATATATTAGTGTCATATCTCTACATGAACCCAAATACATTTGATTCTGTGCATCAATTATATATAAAACTTAATCAACTCTACGTTCAACCTCTCTGTCGCCTAGCCCCGTTAAAGCCATTGTCACAGGTGAATATAAGTAACTATTAAGTAAGATTTTGTAAATTGACCCTCCCTTATATCCCTAATAACAACTTTCTTATCCGGTTTTATGCAGATGATAAAACCCCATACAAACGCATAAAACTAAAAGAATAAAAACGACTCTTGTTCCATTCATGGAAAGGCTGAATGACGAACTGACAGGTATTATGGAAATGTTTTTTATTGAAATTCCAATCACATGAAACTCTGGCTGATTGACGTCTCAATATTAAGAATAGAATACAAACCAGTGTTCGCCTGTCAGGAGATAGAAAGGCACTGACAGGCCCAGGGGAGAGGAGGAGGTTTTAATTAGATATTTTTTTCTATTTTCTTGTTTTTACCGCACCAATTATGGATGCCCAAGAGGCAGCAAGGCTTGGTTGAGGGATCATCTTTGAACCTAGGGATAAATACAGTGATGTCTAAGTGGTGGAGGTTTTATTTTCGCCTCATTTGCATATTTTAAGTGTGGGTAGAAGGATGAATGTTGCAGTAAGGTAGGACAAAGGTTAACGGGATAGTCCTCTCCCCCAAATAAGTATAATGATATTCATAAATATATATTATGTAAATGGATCCATAAATGATGACTGATGCAGTTATATATATATATATATATATATATATATATATATATATATATATATATATATATATATATATATATATATATATATACATATATATATATATAATATATATAAATATATATATAATATACGTATATATATATATATATATATATATATATATATATATATATATATATATATATATATGTATATATAATATATGTGAATCCATACATACAACATTTGAAATAGCCAATTTGAAACGCCATGCTGGCAATCTGTTAGACGGGAGTTCGAGATCCATTCAAGATCAATAGTTTGAAGTAGTGTCTGCAACCTCACCATCTTTGTGAGCTGGGGATTGAGGGCTTGGGAAGGCCTATATGTTTATCTGCTGCAGGCAGAGGGGACATGGG
>NC_090769.1:28961824-28981824 GCF_036898095.1 Palaemon carinicauda
TATTTTTATTATTATTATTATTTATTGTTGTTGTTGTTGTTGTTAGGGCCTATTGAAATCAGAGAAAAAAAATAATAATAATAATTATATCAATAATAATAATAACAATAATACTAATAATAATAAAAATAATAATAATAATAATAATAATAATAATAATTGTTGTTGTTGTTGTTGTTGTTGTTGTTAGGGCCTATTGAAATCAGAGAGAAAAAAAAGAGATTTTTTCGCGAGTCCTAAACGGCTTCGGGAGAAAATCTTCGTGCATCTCCAAAAGGATTCAGAAGAAATTTCCATAGACTTAGCATGGAATTCTGAATGATTCCAGAAATCTCTGAACGATTTCGGAAGAAAATCTTCCTGACTCTCCTCGCCGTAGACTTAGCATAGAGTTCTGAATGACTCCAGAACGGAATCTTCCCGGAGTAGTTCTGAACGGCTCCGCCCCGGATTCCAAAAGACTTCTGAAGACCTGATCTCTCTCTCTTTTTTTTTTTAAACATACCTTGCAACACGATCTGTATGTACTGTAGCTATGGAAGTTTAAGCAGTGAACATGGGGAGGAGGATTTCACTTTACTCACAGAGCTCGCGTTCTGGCGGAACAAGTAACTGACTGTGAGAATTTTGTTACAGCTACAGGATGAACTGGAGGCTATTCGGAACACCTTCATCTACCGATAGTTTGGATAGGTGCTGCCGAAGTTGGCGAGCTTGAAGATCATAATGTAAGCGCCTTGAAGGATAATTTGCTTGCGGTTTAGCGACGATGTCCTATAATTGGATTGCATTGGTGCAAAGCGGTGAACGACGTGTGTTTCTTCGAAATTCGGCATTGAAGATAGAACATATCAGGACGGCATTGGTAAATATACTGTGTTGCTCTTCGTTGACTTTAGTATGAAGGCGTATCGTTTATGCCGAGAAATCAATGGCATACATGTCTTTACCCATCGCCCTTATGGGTAAAGACATGAAAGCCATCGATTTCTCCGAGGAATCTGACGAACCGAGGACAAACAGCACTGAAATGTCTCTTGAAATCTCGAAGGAGACTGGCGAACTAAGCAAAGAAGATCTTGAAAAACTATAAAAGACAGAAGAGAATAGAGAAGGAAAGCCTTTATGTGGAGAAGTATAAAAAATAGCCTTTAATTATAGAGGTAAGTCAACTAAAAACTGAGGTCAAATAGCCTCTACTATTCGCGGTTAGTCGCCTTAAAACAGAGATCTCAAAGAGCCTCTAATGCTAGAAATAAGGCACCCAAAAATAAAGGTCAAAGAGCTTTTAATGTTAGAGGTAAGGGGATTAAAATAAAGGTCAAAGAAACTCTAATTCTAGAATATAGCACCTCAAAATAGAGGTCAAAGAACCCCTAATGTTAAAAGTAAGGAGCCTCAAAACAGAGGTCAAAGAGCTTCTAATGTTAAAAGTAACAAGCCTCAAAACAGAGGTCAAAGACACTCTAATGCTAAAAGTATGGAGCCTCAAAATAGAGGTCAAAGAACCTCTAATTCAAAAGTAAGGAACCTTAAAACAGAGGTCAAAGACCCTCTTGTGCTAAACGTAAGAAGCCTCAAAATAGAGGTCAAAGACCCTCTAATGCTCAAAAGTAAGAGGCCTCAAAATAGAGGTCAAAGAGCCTCTAATGCTCAAAAGTAAGGAACCTCAAAATAGAGGTCAAAGAGCCTCTAATGCTAAAAGTAAGGAGCCTCAAAATAGAGGTCAAAGAGCCTCTAATGCTAAACGTAAGAAGCCTCAAAATAGAGGTCAAAGAGCCTCTAGAGCTTAAAGTATGGAGCCTCAAAATAGAGGTCAAAGAGCCTCTAATGCTAAAATTAAGGAGCCTCAAAATAGAGGTCAAACAGCCTTTAATGCTAAAAGTAAGGCGCCTCAAAATAGAGGTCAAAGAGCCTCTAATGCAAAACGTCAGAAGCCTCAAAATAGAGGTCAAAGAGCCTCTAATGCCTAAATTATGGAACCTAAAAATAAAGGTGAAAGAGCCTCTAATGCTAAAAGTATAGAGCCTCAAATAGAGGTAAAAAAGCCTCTAATGCTAAAAGTAAGGAGCCTCAAAATAGAGGTCAAAGAACCTCTAATGCTAAACATAAGAAGTCTCAAAATAGAGGTCAAAGAGCCTCTAACGCTAAAAGTAAGGAGCCTCAAAATAGAGGTAAAAAACCCTCTAATGCTAAAAGTAAGGAGCCTCAAAATAGAGGTCAAAGAGCCTCTAACGCTAAAGTACGGAGCCTCAAAATAGAGGTCAAAGAGCCTCTAATGCTAAAAGTAAGGAGTCTCAAAACAGAGGTCAAAGAGCCTCTAATGTTGAAAGTAACAAGCCTCAAAACAGAGGTCAAAGACCCTCTAATGCTAAAAGTATGGAGCCTCAAAATAGAGGTCAAAGAACCTCTAATACTAAAAGTAAGGAACCTCAAAACAGAGGTCAAAGACCATCTTATGCTAAACGTAAGAAGCCTCAAAATAGAGGACAAAGAGCCTCTAATGCTAAACGTAAGAAGCCTCAAAATAGAGGACAAAGAGCCTCTAATACTCAAAAGTAAGGAGCCTCAAAATAGAGGTCAAAGAGCCTCTAATGCTAAAATTAAGGAGCCTCAAAACAGAGGTCAAACATCCTTTAATGCTAAAAGTAAGGCGCCTCAAAATAGAGGTCAGAGAGTCTCTAATGCAAAACGTCAGAAGCCTCAAAATAGAGGTCAAAGAGCCTCTAATGCCTAAATTATGGAACCTAAAAATAAAGGTGAAAGAGCCTCTAATGCTAAAAGTATGGAGCCTCAAAATAGAGGTAAAAAAGCCTCTAATGCTAAAAGTAAGGAGCCTCAAAATAGAGGTCAAAGAACCTCTAATGCTAAACATAAGAAGTCTCAATATAAAGGTCAAAGAGCCTCTAATGCTAAAAGTAAGGAGCCTCAAAATAGAGGTAAAAAACCCTCTAATGCTAAAAGTAAGGAGCCTCAAAATAGAGGTCAAAGAGCCTCTAACGCTAAAAGTAAGGAGCCTCAAAATAGAGGTCAAAGAGCCTCTAATGCTAAAAGTAAGGATTCTCAAAACAGAGGTCAAAGAGCCTCTAATGTTAAAAGTAACAAGCCTCAAAACAGAGGTCAAAGACACTCTAATGCTAAAAGTATGGAGCCTCAAAATAGAGGTCAAAGAACCTCTAACGCTAAAAGTAAGGAGCCTCAAAATAGAGGTAAAAAACCCTCTAATGCTAAAAGTAAGGAGCCTCAAAATAGAGGTCAAAGAGCCTCTAACGCTAAAGTACGGAGCCTCAAAATAGAGGTCAAAGAGCCTCTAATGCTAGAAGTAAGGAGTCTCAAAACAGAGGTCAAAGAGCCTCTTATGTTGAAAGTAACAAGCCTCAAAACAGAGGTCAAAGACCCTCTAATGCTAAAAGTATGGAGCCTCAAAATAGAGGTCAAAGAACCTCTAATACTAAAAGTAAGGAACCTCAAAACAGAGGTCAAAGACCATCTTATGCTAAACGTAAGAAGCCTCAAAATAGAGGACAAAGAGCCTCTAATGCTAAACGTAAGAAGCCTCAAAATAGAGGACAAAGAGCCTCTAATGCTCAAAAGTAAGGAGCCTCAAAATAGAGGTCAAAGAGCCTCTAATGCTAAAATTAAGGAGCTTCAAAATAGAGGTCAAACATCCTTTAATGCTAAAAGTAAGGTGCCTCAAAATAGAGGTCAAAGAGTCTCTAATGCAAAACGTCAGAAGCCTCAAAATAGAGGTCAAAGAGCCTCTAATGCCTAAATTATGGAACCTAAAAATAAAGGTGAAAGAGCCTCTAATGCTAAAAGTATGGAGCCTCAAAATAGAGGTAAAAAAGCCTCTAATGCTAAAAGTAAGGAGCCTCAAAATAGAGGTCAAAGAACATCTAATGCTAAACATAAAAAGTCTCAATATAAAGGTCAAAGAACCTCTAATGCTAAAAGTAAGGAGCCTCAAAATAGAGGTAAAAAACCCTCTGATGCTAAAAGTCAGGAGCCTCAAAATAGAGATCAAAGAGCCTCTAACGCTAAAAGTAAGGAGCCTCAAAATAGAGGTCAAAGAGCCTCTAATGTTAAAAGTAAGGAGTCTCAAAACAGGTCAAAGAGCCTCTAATGTTAAAAGTAACAAGCCTCAAAACAGAGGTCAAAGACACTCTAATGCTAAAAGTATGGAGCCTCAAAATAGAGGTCAAAGAACCTCTAATGCTAAACATAAGAAGTCTCAAAATAGAGGTCAGAGCCTCTAACGCTAAAAGTAAGGAGCCTCAAAATAGAGGTAAAAAACCCTCTAATGCTAAAAGTAAGGAGCCTCAAAATAGAGGTCAAAGAGCCTCTAATGCTAAAAGTAAGGAGTCTCAAAACAGAGGTCAAAGAGCCTCTAATGTTGAAAGTAACAAGCCTCAAAACAGAGGTCAAAGACCCTCTAATGCTAAAAGTATGGAGCCTCAAAATAGAGATCAAAGAACCTCTAATACTAAAAGTAAGGAACCTCAAAACAGAGGTCAAAGACCATCTTATGCTAAACGTAAGAAGCCTTAAAATAGAGGACAAAGAGCCTCTAATGCTAAACGTAAGAAGCCTCAAAATAGAGGACAAAGAGCCTCTAATGCTCAAAAGTAGCCTCAAAATAGAGGTCAAAGAGCCTCTAATGCTAAAATTAAGGAGCCTCAAAATAGAGGTCAAACATCCTTTAATGCTAAAAGTAAGGCGCCTCAAAATAGAGGTCAAAGAGTCTCTAATGCAAAACGTCAGAAGCCTCAAAATAGAGGTCAAAGAGCCTCTAATGCCTAAATTATGGAACCTAAAAATAAAGGTGAAAGAGACTCTCATGCTAAAAGTATGGAGCCTCAAAATAGAGGTAAAAAAGCCTCTAATGCTAAAAGTAAGGAGCCTCAAAATAGAGGTCAAAGAACATCTAATGCTAAACATAAGAAGTCTCAATACAAAGGTCAAAGAGCCTCTAATGCTAAAAGTAAGGAGCCTCAAAATAGAGGTAAAAAACCCTCTAATGCTAAAAGTAAGGAGCCTCAAAATAGAGGTCAAAGAGCCTCTAACGCTAAAAGTAAGGAGCCTCAAAATAGAGGTCAAAGAGCCTCTAATGCTAAAAGTAAGGATTCTCAAAACAGAGGTCAAAGAGCCTCTAATGTTAAAAGTAACAAGCCTCAAAACAGAGGTCAAAGACACTCTAATGCTAAAAGTATGGAGCCTCAAAATAGAGGTCAAAGAACCTCTAATACTAAAAGTAAGGAACCTCAAAACAGAGGTCAAAGACCCTCTTATGCTAAACCTAAGAAGCCTCAAAATAGAGGACAAAGAGCCTCTAATGCTAAACGTAAGAAGCCTCAAAATAGAGGACAAAGAGCCTCTAATGCTCAAAAGTAAGGAACCTCAAAATAGAGGTCAAAGAGCCTCTAATGCTAAAAGTAAGGAGCCTCAAAATAGAGGTCAAAGAGCCTCTAATGCTAAACGTAAGAAGCCTCAAAATAGAGGTCAAAGAGCCTCTAGTGCTTAAAGTATGGAGCCTCAAAATAGAGGTCAAAGAGCCTCTAATGCTAAAATTAAGGAGTATCAAAATAGAGGTCAAACAGCCTTTAATGCTAAAAGTAAGGAGTCCCAATATAGAGGTCAAAGAGCCTCTAATGCAAAACGTCAGAAGCCTCAAAATAGAGGTCAAAGAGCCTCTAATGCCTAAATTATGGAACCTAAAAATAAAGGTGAAAGAGCCTCTAATGCTAAAAGTATGGAGCCTCAAAATAAAGGTCAAAAAGCCTCTAATGCTAAAAGTAAGGAGTCTCAAAATAGAGGTCAAAGAACCTCTAATGCTAAACATAGGAAGCCTCAAAATAGAGGTCAAAGAACCTCTAACGCTAAAGTAAGGAGCCTCAAAATAGAGGTAAAAAACCCTCTAATGCTAAAAGTAAGGAGCCTCAAAATAGAGGTCAAAGAGCCTCTAACGCTAAAAGTAAGGAGCCTCAAAATAGAGGTCAAAGAGCCTCTAACGCTAAAATTAAGGAGCCTCAAAATAGAGGTCAAAGAGCCTCTATTGCTAAAAGTAAAGAGCCTAAAAATAGAGGTCAAAGAGACTCTAAAGCTAGAAGTGAGCAGCCTCAAAATAGAGGTCAAAGACCCTCTAATGCTAAAAGTAAGGAGCCTCAAAATAGAGGTCAAATGCCCTCTAATGCTAAACCTACAGAGCCTCAAAATAGAGGTCAAAGAGCCTCTCATGCTAAAAGTAAGGAACATCAAAACAGAGGTCAAAGACCATCTAATGCTAAACGCAAGGAGCCTCAAAATAGAGGTCAAAGACCTTCTAATGCTAAAAGTAAGGACCCTCAAAATAGAAGTCAAAGAGCCTCTAATGCTAAAAGTAAGGAGCCTCAAAATAGAGGTCAAAGAGACTCTAACGCTAAAAGTGAGCAGTCTCAAAATAGAGGTCAAAGAGCCTTTAATGTTCAAAGTAAGGAGCCTTAAATAAGAGGTCAAAGACCCTCTAATGCTAAACTAAGGAGCCTTAAGTAAGAGGTCAAAGACCCTCTAATGCTAAACTAAGGAGCCTCAAGATAGAGGTCAAGGACCCTCTAATGCTAAAAGTAAGGAGGTATGAAAATTGTGATTAATGACTTCAATGCTAAAGTTGGAAGGAATAATCAAGTGATAGAAAATGTGATGAGTGTTGAGGTTCTTGGCGAAGTTGCAAATGAAAATGGGGCACACTTTTTAAGTTATTGTTCAACAAACAATCTTGTTACTGGAGGTACTCTTTTCCAGCACAAGGAGATCCACAAATATACAAGGACTTCACCATGTGGCAATTACAAATATCAAATAGATCACATAGTCATTGATAAAGAGAGAAGGAGGACTCTGGAAAATGTAACAAGCTATAGAGGTGTAGTTATTGATAGTGATCACCAGCTCCCCATTGCCACACAAATATTAAAACTGAAAGAACCCAACAGAAATGTAGATAGAATACCTAAGTTTGATACAACTGAGCTTCTAGAGGATGAGCACAAAAATCTTTGTAACTGAATGTAGGAATCGATTTACAGTCTTAAGAGACTTTAAGAGACGAAGTTTTGGAACATGCAGTTACAAGGAGAAAACCATGGATATCAAATGATACTTGGGATACTATAAAAAGGAGACAAAGACAGAAATTGATTTCTTAAAGTTTTCGAGGAAGTAATGAAAATTACAAGGCAGAGCATGCCAAGTATTTCAGTATTGATAGTGAGGACAAAAGAAATATCGGGAATGATTGGAGAGAATATTTAGACAGGAAAGCAGATGAGGCTGACAAAGCTATGAATTCAGGGAGTGGCTTTGTTGTAGGAATTGCTTTTGGAATTATTAATGAAATCTCTACTGGAAAAAAGCAGCATATACCCATCAAAAAGAAAGATGGATCTGTTATAACGAAAGAACATGAAGAAAAGTAACGTTGGATTGAACACTTTAGTGAGGTCATGAATAGGAAATACGAAGGGAATAATTTGGTTGATATGCCTGAAACTGATGAAGACCTTGATGAGCCCATGAATGAATTGGGTGTGTTTGAAGTCGAAGCTATTCTTAAAAAAAACTCAAAAGATGGAAAACCCCTGGATACGAAGGAATAACTGCTGAGATGATATTGCCTGCAAATGAAGTGACTCCCAGATTACCTACAAGATTATTTTGTAGAATGTAGCTTGAAGAGGCTGCTAGGAGTGCTGGTGAAAATGACAAAAAAAGATCTGACTGATTGCAATCATTACAGAGGCATCACACTTACATCAGCTGTCATGAAAATATATAGAATGCTCATTCTAAAGAGACTAGAGAGAAAGATTGATGAAAAGTTGAGATTTAGAAAAGGTAGAAGTTGTACTGACCAAATTTTCATTTAAGACATGTGGTACAGCAATATGTAGAATATAGAATTCCACTTTTTATGGTATATGTGGGCTATGAAAAAGCTTTTGATTATGTGCTCTGGCAAATTTTGTGGAGAGTCCTGCGACATTATGGAGTTCCTCTCAAATATGTAAATTTAATTGTCTGTTCATAAGCATAGCAAATGCAAAGTTAATGTTATTGGCGTCTTATCAAACAAATTTCAAGTGAAAAGTGGAGTACTCTAAGGGAATGTGTTGTTACCTATGTTGTTTATCCTCCTCATAGATTTTGTAATGCATAGATCGGTTGGGGATGGAAAAGGATTGGACTGGATTGGTAACAGAAAATTAGGAGACCTAGAGTATGCTGATGACACTGTCCTAATTAGCAAAACACCACAGGACTTGGAAAGCTTGCTTACCAGAATGCATGAAAAATCACATGATGTTGGGCTCGAGATAAACAGAAGAAAGACAGATGATGAGAACGGAATATGCAATGGAAGATGAAATATCTTTGGAAAGATAAAGGATTAATGAGGTACAATTATTTAAATATTTAGGAACTTTGATATCTAATATAGGAGCTTTAGAATTTGAGTTTAATGAAAGATTGAAAAAAGCAAATCAGAAGATGGCTAGGTTAAGTCAAATTTGGAAATCAGGTCGCCTAAAATTACATATAATAATCAGGCTATATATCAGTTTAGTGAGATCGGTGTTACTGTATGGTCGTGAATCTTGGTATATTAATGAAACTCGTTTTATAGATTTGAGAACAAAGCCCTCAGAAGAATATTTGGTGTTAAATGACAGGACAGGATTAGAAATGAAACTAAGAGAGATTACTCGAGCGCCACATGTGGATGAGATCATGGTGAGGGGTAGATGGAGATGGTTTGGGGATGCTCTTTGTTCTCCCTAAGAGACATTAGTTCACCAAACTTTAAACTGGCCTCCACAAGGCACTAGAAGAGTTGGAAGACTCAGGACTATAAAGCATGAAGTAGGATATTGTGATTGGAGAAGTATTGAATTAAAAGCTGAAGATAGAGACGACTAGCGAAATCTAATTGAGGCCCTTTGCGTCAATAGGCATGGGAGATGATGGTGATGATATGTGGGCAGTGGCTTCAAGCATCTAGTTCAAGGCGAGTCACTTAGCCTCTTTCTTCCTCTAAAAACCCTTTTGTTGCTCTACCAATGCAAAATAATGGACGATCCTTAATATCTTCCAAAATCATTTGAATTTCTTTTTTATTTCTTTTATTTTAGGGATAAATAAATCCTTATCATTCACTATCGGGACTATCCTAGCAGTTCAATGATCACTATTTATTACCTGGTCAATTTAGATTTTTTGTATTTACGTTAGTGTTTGCAGACATTTTTTCTTAAAGAATCGAGAGACATTTGGTTGCTTTGTATTTCCATGATTTGTCATGTTTCTATCTCTGTGTTTTTCCTTTTATTTTTCTTCTTTTCATCTTTTTTTCTTAAATCTTCGATTGTATCCCTTTCTTTTGTAGGTAAAAGTATCTCTTTGATGGCTTGTTCATAGTATGAGGTAACAATGATAAGACTAAAATGGATAGGTACAACTTAGGACAAATATTGTTTATGGGATCAGCTTTGCCCCTCCTTGATGTATCTATCATGCTGTTCACTCTAATGTTGCTCCATTTGACACCATATCAAAAAGTCAACATGACAGTTATCAACATGGAAATTAGCAGGAACAGTGAAAATATATTCTATTTCAATTCCTGAAATTTTCATTTGGATATGTGAATTATTATAGGAACAATGTATATAGTAGAGTTTTTTTTTTAGATATTTCTAGCATTTGGGTTGACACCCCTCTCAAGGATGTTACCATGTTTTGGTCAATATTTTTGAAAGTTTCACCCCTTGAGTGTCAACGGCTTAAAGAGTGTCCCAAGCATAAAATAACTTTCTGAAAATCATATCAAACCATCGAGCTAGAAGGAAACTTTTTTTTTTTAAGGTAACTCAGGGTGTCACTCACTTTTAGGGTGTCACCTTGGGCAGACACCCCTTTTACTGCACCCCTCATGTCTTATTTTGAATTTTTATGATTACATATATGCATATTTATACATAAAAGCAAAAGTATATTTGTGTGCTCGAATACAAAGTTTGATTGACATATTCATATAGTAAGGCAAAATTGGACAGTTTTCAAAACCATGGTTAGGCAAAATTGGACAGGCAAACTTCTCACTTTTTTCTTGGCGAGGCAAAATTGGACAGTCTTGGATTACGGGCACAAAAATTTATGTAAGTCTATAATTTTTTATTAGCATATTTATATTGATAGGGACCACAAATTGTCATAGTTTGCCCAACTGAGCGTTAGCGCTTAACGGAGATACAGACGTGTCCAAAATTGCCTCTGTCCAAAATTGCCTCGCCTCTAAGATATTTTTTTTATTACTGTAATACGAGAATTTCTAATTCTTTGATGATTATGAAACAAGCCATTTTTATAGATGAGACCTCCCTCTCTTGAAAACATGTTTGGTATTTGGTCATAAATTACTAATATAGATTTTGTACAAAGGTTACTAAAAAGGTGTCCAAAATTGCCTCGCCCTACTATATTGCATTTCCCTCTCTTAAGATGGGGAGTGGGATTATGACAGTGCATGGCACTTTGACTATAATTTGACTGGACTTTATTACTTTAATTTATCTAATTTAACGATTGTTTTCCTGGTCCTGTATTACTCGGAAAGCCCCGGCACATCGCACGATCAAGATTGTTGTCTTATGCATTCATAAGTATTATATAACGTAAACCGTCAAATTTACGGTATCATAGAATTTCATGAATTAGAATGATTCCAAATTCTTTGTATCATCAGTCTTTCGTATGTTAAGTAGTTGTTGTTTACAATCTCGGGGCAACCTATTTGAGAGCTCTAGAACTTACAGTAGAGGTATACATTGGCTCTAGTAACTTGAAATCACCCAAACCATTCTCGTGTTAACGGGATTTGTTGGTTGCATGCTGTATAAAGGTTTAGGTTTAAAGGCCACCCATGAATTGTTATAGGCAAGGGACAGTGACATTGCCCTAGCAATCAGGACAATGCCCTAGAGACTGACAACATATTATATGATCAGCGCCCAGGTCCCCCTCTCCAACCAAGCTAGGACCAAGGAGGGTCAGACAATGGCTGCTGATGACTCGGCAAATGAAACTATAGGCTCCCCCAACCGCCCAACCTTAGCTCACAAGAAGGTAAGGTCACAAACACTAAAGGCGCAAACGAGTATGAGCGGAAAATGCCAGGCAGAGACGTGTACCATTAAATATATTGGACGGCCAGTTCTGGTAACTTGAGGAGTCATTGCACATACCTTAAAATCTATTCTAGTTTTAATAGGCAGCTGTAGTCCGACCATTCTAAAATCATGCTTGAGGGTATTCGAGATAGGAATCCACAGTTTCCTTGTTGCCTAAACAAGCGAAACACTAATTATCCGGTTTAGGTCAAAGATATTAAAGATAGGTATAAACGTAAATATTTTAGCATATCAGAGGAAAGTCAAATTGTAATGCATGAGGCGCTTGTAAACAATACAGAAATATGGCATGCATATTTTAGTGTTGTGTTCTGTTACGAATACCCGTGGAATACGTGCAAGCCGCACGACTCAATGGAGAAATAAGCCGGTGTTTTCCTGTAACGGCGACAGGCCTCCAGTATACTGTACTGTTAACGTTGTGTGTTTACACAGACAACTCGCTCGCATCTACATAGCCAAGGAAAAAAATGCCTTCAACGTAAGAGTATCTTCTGCAAGAGAAGCAGTATACGGGGGAATTTTCGATATTTCAAAAGCAATTAATTGAGAGAGAGAGAGAGAGAGAGAGAGAGAGAGAGAGAGAGAGAGAGAGAGAGAGAAGAATATTCTTGTCGATGACGAAGCTATAACTAATATCTCATTTCATAATAGTACTTAATAATAGTATGTGGTGTTTACATAGACACATACACACATTTCCTGCCTGACGACGAAGCATACAAATTTGGCACTCAGTGACGTATCATAAGCAGAAACCTAGTAAGATTGTGCCACAGGATTCCCCTCAGTTTGAAGCCCCCCCCCCCCCCTTTGCTTTTGATTGCTGGGATTATAGTGTAGTTCAAATCAATCTGTAAAATGGTAATATAGTTCGGGGTGGGACACCTTTTATCAATCTTGCTCCTCTTCTTTAATTTTTTGTAATTCAACATAATTTTATTCGAATTTAGCTCTAGTTAATACATTCTCATACATTCCCTAACACTTGTAGAGGAACGTGACTCAATTCTAAGCTATGAAGAAGTAAAATTATGTTGGCCTGGTGGTAGTGTCCTTGCCTGGTGACTGCCAGACGGGGGTTTTGAGTCCCGCTCAGACTCGTTAAGTTCCTCTGGTCGCTGCAACCTCACCATCCTTGTGAGTTAAGAATGGAGGGGGGGGGGCCGGTTTAGGGGAGCCTATAGTTCTATCTGCTGAGTCATCAGCAGCCATTGCCTGGCCCTCCTTGGTCCTAGCTTGGATGGAAAGGGAGCTTGGGCGCTGATAATATGTAATATGGTCAGTCTCTAGGGCATTGTTCTTCTTGATAGGGCAATGTCACTGTCCCTTGTCTCTGCCATTCATGAGTGGCCTTTAAACCTGCAAATAGCCTGAGCCTCACTCCATGACAACAACTTTGATAGACAAATAGTATAGATACAAAGTAGGGTTAGGCCTATTGCCCCTCCCTCGGTCACCTCTCATCATACTGGTTTATATGATGAAACGAATTTCCAGTTCAAACAATAGTTTCTGTCAACCAAGTAGTCTTTTAGATACTCAAATACCTTCTACAATACTAAATGCTTTAAAGGCAATTCTTGCACAACTGTATCACAAGCAGCCCTAAGATCAAGTAAAATCAGGATGCCACATTCTATCATCATTATTATTATAAGCTAGGCTATAACCCTAGTTGGAAAAGCAAGATGCTATAAGCACAAGGGCTCTAACAGGAAAAATATAATCCAGTGAGGAAAGGAAACGAGGAAATAAGTAAACTACAAGATAAGAATAAACAAAATAAAATATTTCAAGTATGGTAACAACATTAAGTTAGATCCTTCACGTATAAACTATAAAAACCTCAAAAAAACAAGCGGAAGAGAAATAGGATAGAACAGCATGCCCGAGAACTCTAATCCAAGTCCGTGGAAGGCCATGGTACAGAGCTGCTTACCATAGCTAAAGTCTCTCCCTTACCAAGAGGATAGAAGCCACTGAACAATTATATTGCATTAGTAAACCTTCATAAACGAAGATGGATTGTTCGGTAATCTCAGTGTTGTCAGTTGTATGAGGACAGAGGAGAATGTGGTAAGAATAGGCAAGACTATTCGGTGTATATGTAGGCAAAGATAAAATGAGCCGTAACCAGGGAGAGGGATCTTGGGTATTTGTCTTCGTTCATTGATTCCAGCAGGTCATTTACAACCAAGCTTTCTCCTATCCGTAGAAAACAATTGTCTGTATGCTGACTGGCTATCGGGCAATGTTTCGATTCTTCATAAATGATTAACGAACTTTTCAAGAATTGCGTTACAGCACTTTTGACATGAAGGATAGATTCGAAATAGATCTGTTTGAACTCTAGACCTAATAATCGAGAGCACCTTTCGGAAATAGTGTTACTATCGCCAATCTCAGATTTAGGATACTTACACTTACCTATGCTTGCATATGCTATTCTTCAAATTATGTTTATAAGACTAGAAAATTTTTCTACTCTTGTTACCTCATGTATTAGAATCAGATCAATCGCACAATTTGTTTTGTTTATACCCTTAATAATCCTGTTGACTTCATTTGTTTTATCAAATCTTGGCTAATCTTATATGTGAGCATGGTTCAAGACCAATGTGATTTAAAATACCAGCTAAAGATCAAATTATATTTCCTATTCAGTCTGTCATCTGTATTCTCTTTAATATACAGTAAACTTTACACACAGTCGTTATCAAAGTCCTCTCTTTTTAACTGTCATTCTCACTTAAATTCACCCTTCTATTATTATTTGCTGCCTTGCTTTAGTTATTGCAAAAGGGCTTATAAACCTCGCTATCACTGTGATTAGACTAAAAGCTGCTTTACTTTTATTAATTGCAAAAGGCTTATAAGTCTCGCTACCACTGTGATTAGACTCTTGAGAGCCAATAAAAGTCTGTATATACTGCACTACTCTCTTACATCCTGACAGACACAGACACACGAAACTTGCTATTGTGCTTCGACATCCAAACAGGTTCACATTCTATTCTTGGGCACACACGACCAAGTACAATCCGATTAGTACTGGGGTCACAAAAACAGAGAAATGGAAGGGAAGTCACACACAACATTGGATCACCACAACATTCATGGAAAAAGATAAAATTGTGGAAAACTGGCAAGTGGTATGCAAGATGAATACACACTTTAATGTAATGGAAAAATCCAGTGTAGAATAATCCGCTACAACAGGCTTACTTATGTGTTTTATTAAGTAAAAAAAATAAAAAATAAACGCATCTGGAATTGAAAATTAAGCGATCAAATGATACTTCAAAGATAATTCGTGAGAGGAAAATATGATCTATGCTATTAAATGTAAGCTTCCTTATAAGTAAATAACATTTCACATGAAAAATACTAACGATCATGAATGTTACACCATAACCAAAAAGTTTAAGAAATCTCATGTTTTAATTTCAAAAGAAAAAAAAAAGTTATCCACGTACCGATTCTCGGCTCGACGACAGGATTTCGTAGGAATGAAATGGTCCTCCTTTTTGGAAGTAACAATATCCAATTCAAATATTGCTCCTCGGATATAGAAAGTGAAACCTTTATATGAATCTCTCTCTCTCTCTCTCTCTCTCTCTCTCTCTCTCTCTCTCTCTCTCTCTCTCTCTCTCTCTCTCTCTCTCGACGAAGCAATATCCCATTCAGGTACTATATATATTTGTCTTTCTTGAAGAGATAATATCTAGTTCAGGTCTCTCTCTCTCTCTCTCTCTCTCTCTCTCTCTCTCTGTGTAGTCTGCCTACATAACAGCATAATTTCTATCTTCCCAAAGACCATTTAGATTTTAAATAATAAAGTGGTGTAGAAAAGCATAAATTTAAGTTACATAAATATATCTGAAATATGTTTGTGCATCTAATAGCCTCTATTTGCATGACAAAATACCCTTAGTTTACGTAATAGAAAATACAACCAATTTCTACCGATTCTAATTTAATAAACGACTGACATTAGGACTCTTCCTATGACTAATTCGAGAGGAATGTATCGCTTATTGTTCAAAATAAAAAAACCACTCAATAATGATGAGTAATTAAGGTCAAATAGATTAACGAGATCTTTTTCTCCATAATTAAAACGAGGTGACATTGCGTTGATAACGTCAGGTTGGGCGTCAGTGATGCTGTTGAAGGGTGGGGGGGGGGGGGCTCATAACCAGATAAGTGGCAATCGATCAGTTAACCAATCGAGTAGAACAGTAAGTGTTCACTGAACGACATGAAAGGTGGGCAATGACCGATAGGTCAACAGCATTATAGATGGAAAAAGAATCAACTACGACAATCAGAAAAATTAGAACAGGCACTCAGTGGAGTGCATACCTTTACCACCGCCACTTTTTTCACAAAAGAAAACTGATGATGTGGCTATTTGATTCTAAAAACATCACAAGACACGTAACTGAAATATGCACATTTTGGTACTATTTTCATGCAAATCAGATAAAAATTGGCTAAGATATGGAAAATAAAAGTTTTTTACCCTTTCGTTACTTTGGCCTTGACTTTTGACCCAATCACTTCAAAATTCTAATTGAATTGTCCTTGGATCATGGCTAATCATCCCTCAAAATTTCATTAAATTCGTTCCAATAATTTTTGAGTTATGCGAATCACAAACGCAGACAGATAAACAATCAAACAAGAACTGATGATGATGTGGGTAACTGATCCCAAAACGCATATATCACAAGATAGGAAAATGAATTATGTACATTTTGGCACTAGTTTCATGCAAATCAGATAAAAATTGGCCACAATATATAGCAAAGAGACATTGATTACCTTTTCGTGAACTTGGCCTTGATCTTAGACTCAATCACTTCCAAAATCTAATCACGGCCAGTCATCCCACCAAATTTCATGGTTTTGGAGTTATGCGACTCCCAAACATAGAGGCAGACAAATAAATTCACAAGGGTAATGTCATCACTTAAATCATATTGTATATAACGAGATAGACAATTGAATTATGGACATTTTGACACTAGTTTCATGCAAATCGGATAAAACTTGACCACGACAAATCATGAAATTTGATAAAATAGTTTTTGAGTAATACGATTCACAAACACATGCACACGTAACAAAACATAACCTTCGCAATGAAGTTGACGAAGGTGAACAGATTATCTGAATAAAATGGTTTTAAAATTACGTTGGGGGTGTTAACACCAAGATAACAATTATTAGTAAGTAAATGACCGATTTCTGGATGACAACAACAAATGCAGCCGTTTCTTGTGAACTGCAGGACAAAGGCCTCAGACATGTCAATTCAATGTTTGGGGTTTGAACAGTTTTAATCACCACGCTGGCCAGTACAGATTGGCGATGGTGGGAGATTTTCGTCTGATCGCTCACAGCCATGGTCTAGGCTCACAGCAAACCAACCGAGATTTGGTGACTGATCATGTCGATACGCAAACCCTTTCGGCACTCAAGTTATAGGTGAAAATACCATGAAGGCTGTGAAAAACTTAAGTTAGTAATTATATATCACCGGTAAATAAAGAAAAACTAGAATTTATAAATGAACGAAAACCCCTTAATTATCACACCCCTTACCCATCACCTAATTTGCATTGTTGTTGGGAAATATCGGGGTTAAAAAGTATCAAAGATTTTTAAGATATTTTATTTTCTATCGATAGTAGGTACATGCAACTTTTATCCATTGAATATAAATGATATACATTCAAGAACATCTCTATTACATTAAAATTAAAATTTACCCGACACATGTTAAGTCATTGTCGGTTATTTTTTCATTTTATCTTTTGTTTTTTCACGGAGAACTTTATATGATGTGATATGTCTAAAGTTTACGTACTCGACAGTATCGAAATCTGATCTTTTACAGGACTGTGTCGAAATTAGACTACGTATCGGACTATGACCAACATGAATTTTCGCATTGTGCTTAACTAGCCGTTCTAGCATGTCTAAACTCAACATAGAGTTCTGAGGTGAATCTCAGAGCCTTTGTATATCAGCGGCCAGTTCCTCCTGCGTGCATAAAAAATGGGCACCAACTAACTTGAACTTCCTCCCCCCTAGGCCCTAAGTTAACCTAACCTGCAAGCCACACCCTTGCCTACTTAACGGGAAGGCTAACACCTCCTGCGACCCTGCGAGGATAGGAGCTTTACAAACGTCACCTGCTTCTAAGGTTCCCCCCGCTTCAAGCATAACAGAATGTACAGTTCAGAACTCTTGGCATAATGTTGAGCATTAAGCTGCCGTATTCTTAGTCAGCCGTCATCATACATACAGGTGGCCGCTATCATACACACAGCCCTGAATCTCAACAACTTTAGGTATCTAAACGTAACATTACGTACTGGGATGTACTAAAATAATTTTTCGTCAGTTTCCAAGAAGCATTAAACAATAGATAAAACATATATATATATATATATATATATATATATATATATATATATATATATATATATATATATATATATATATATATATATATATCTCTCTCTCGATCATCGTTTCGACGGCAATAATCTATAGTTTAACTGAAATAAATGATTTATTGTACACTACCAAAGTTATTCGGATAGCCTTAACTCTCCATAGACCAAGAAGTTTATAGATCTGTCTTGCCAAAAAAATAATCAAACAAATTTTCGCATTGTACTCTAAAACTCTACTGCACGTATTAGCATGTCTAAACTCAACCTCAAGAACTGCACTAAATCTCAAAGGACATTGCGTATCTAAACGTAACATTACATGCTAGAATGTACTCACATTTTTTGACAGTTTCTTAGCATAAACTCTCAAAAGCATCAAACAATAAATAAAAATCTTATATATCATAGCCCCAAATCATACTCGCAAAGCTACTATCTTCGATATTCGTTCCGACTGCAATAATCTAATAAATATCCAACTAGAAGTTGAACTGAAAGAAATTATTTATTAAATACCACCAAAGTTACCAGGTTAGCTTTAGCTCTCCATAGACCATTAAACCCGTCTTGCCAAAAGAAAAAAAAAATCTGAATTAACCCTTACCTTAAGCAGCAATATTCCTTAATAAGACTGCCATTAAATCTTGGTCAAATGCCAGGGATGTTGACTGTTGGTGGTTCCATAATGCTTCCCTGAAGAAATCTTGAGGTATGTAACGCCAGATCTCTAATAATTAACGGATCTAGACATTCCAGCGTAGACGAAATAGCTTTAGCACGAAATTAGAAGGCACTAAATAGTCAAATTTATCCAGAAATCATTCGCTCCACACCAGAACCGTGCTCGGCACACTGTCTATAGTCTATTCGGAAGTGGAAGTCTGTTCAGGGTGGAGCTGGTAAGGTTGTTTGCCTCTAGCCATGCGCAAAGACAACCTTTGAACGTTGTGTCTCACTTTTTTCCAATCCATGTGATATTTGAAAGTGACAGTTTATATATGTTATGTAGTAAAGGACACTACATAGTACAATGGTTGTCGATGTTTAGGATTATGAAAACGATATGACATGTAACGATTTTTCCCATGTTGCCGACAACATTGTTGGGTTAGTGGCGATGAACGGCGTAAACATTTCCTTCACAGGCGGCAAAACAAAGACGAAACCTCCCTTCATAAGATTTTGCTGTAGATCAGCTCTAAATATGCCAAGGTTGGTGGCCGCAAACTCCTTAAGGAGAGCCGACCTCACGAAACATCATGTATCTGGATGAAACTTGAGAGAATCAGAATTACACAGTTCCAAAATGTTGGATAGACACATTACCTAGAGCCACTGGAGTGCGGCATCCACCAGGGAAAGGAACTCGCTTGATTATACTTCATGCTGGTACGAAAACCGGTTTCGTAGACAACACCAGTTCGAAAATGAATAATATATGAACACTACATAGATATAATATAGATAATATATTAATCTAGAGAAGTGGGTTGTGGATTGGATGGTATGGAAACCGTTAACCGGGTAACTGGCTCAGAATGGTGTACCTCATTCACAGAAATTACACGTACTACCACGCTTTGAAACAGACTTCGTGTTACTGAGTAGTCACTGTACTATATATACTACTTTTAAATCCAGAGTAATGTTTTTCAACTTGAACCGCATAGAAGGGGTGGCAAGATTGGGAGTAGACTCATTTTTTCTAAAATCTATTTTCTAATGCTACAATACTGGCTTCGAACATTCAAGTATTTTGGTTTTATTATCTTTAGTAGTTTTTTCCCCAATTGCATGGAAGGAATACTATTACATGAAAACTCGTTCGAGTATCACTTAAGAAATAGCTTACTGACATTACAAACTTCGTAATAGCTCATTTTATAATGACATGTAACAACAACAAGAAAGTTTATTGGTGTTCACTCATGCGTATTTTTCAAATTAATTTTAACATTCAATAAGATTATACAACTGATAAATAGGAGAAGAAATTTCTAAGTGATAATATGTCTTCTTAATGGCCTCCATATATTTTCTTCTACTTGAAAGGATGGGTCTAATAAAGATGGTGTGGGAGAAACATTACCGATCTTTTGAATTTCCATTTAAACTTTTGCTTGCTGTAAATCTCTCTCTCTCTCTCTCTCTCTCTCTCTCTCTCTCACACACACACACACACACAACGTTTCCAGCTGCCTAGATACTTATTTTTCTTTTAATCTAAACTAATTAACTAATGTTAACGCGCTTTCTATTTCGATGGCTATACAAACCGTCGGTGGCCTTCTATTTCCCGGGCTTA
>NC_090769.1:28986824-28999324 GCF_036898095.1 Palaemon carinicauda
GTCAAAGTACAGTAGAAGTGTCTCTAGTTCTCTTCCTTTTTGGGTCTTTTATAAATATTCCGATAAAAGTAATTTTTGAAAAATTATTAAAGTTTGGTTAAAATTGTGAAATTCAGGAAAGCTTTCGTGCTGCAATACCCAAAGGTTTAAATCATAGTATTAAGCGTCAGTGTATCATAACCAAAGAAAAGACACCAAAAATAACAACAATATAAACAATTAGATAAATTATAGCTATAATTGAATTACTGTTAAAATTAGTTTTCATTTATAACAATTTGCCTTCATACACAAGCATAACTACTTTAGAAAAACACATTAAGTCTGTGTCTTGTTCAATTGCACAAAAAAATGGCTTATTGAGAAGTGTCTTTCAAGATTTTTGGTGATCAATCTATTCTGAAGAAGTGATTTAATTCTTTCATTTTACCTTGTTTCGAATATTTTTTCTCCTGTCTGGTCTTCAGCTGTAGATTCTCATCTTAATTTGTTGGACAGGAACTTACGGTCTATTAAATTTCTTATTCCTGATCAAGATATTAATCTCTGGCACCGTCGTTCAATTAGTTCATTATGCATTTTGCATAAGATTTTTTTTATAATTCTGACCACCCTTTACATTCAGATCTTCCGAGACAGTTCCCTCCTGTTCGTAATACTAGGTATGCAGTTAATTCTAATAGCCAGGTCTTCTCCATCATGAGGATAAATACTACACAGTTTTCTAGAAGTTTTATTCCAGCTGTGACCAAGTTGTGGAATGATCTTCCTAATCGGGTAGTTGAATCAGTAGAACTTCAAAAGTTCAAAGTTCAAATATCTGTTTTGATATTGTTACTGTTTTCAAAATAGCTTATTAATTGTTAATTATTTCTCTTATCGTTTATTTATTTCCTTATTTCCTTTCCTCGCTGGGCTATTTTTCCCTGTTGGAGCCCTTGGGCTTATAGAATTTTACTTCTAAAACTAGGGTTGTAGCTTAGCTAATAATAATAATAATAATAATAATAATAATAACAATAATAATAATAATAATAATAATAATAATAATAATAATAATAATAATAATAATAATACTCTCGACGCCCGACGGATGATCTTACTGGAATCAGTACGGACCGTCAGCGGTCAATTGCCTTAATCAGATAAGCAATGCACATCACAAGGAACTGGCTATCTTTTGATGAATTTAGCCAATGAATACTCTATGGATTAAGTCAGTTTATGGAAAGAGAAAATGACAGAAAAGCCCCCAGTCATGAGCGTAGCGGGGTGCCAAGACTCTCCCAGTTTATAAATACTAAGGAAAAATTTAAAATTGATAATCGGAATGTTAGAAACATGAATTAGATAAGGAAGTTACAACAAGTAGAGAATGAATTTATTAAATATAGTTTGGATATCTTGGCCCTAAGTGAAACACGCTGCAAGGGGATTGGTAGAGAAATCTTAGACTAAGGCATGGTGGCAGGTCAGACAATTTGGGTCGCTTGTATGACCCACGAGAAGCAACTACGCGGCTTGCTTCCCTGAATTCCTTCCTTGCTGGAAGAACAGATGGAGTTGGAAGAGAAGGGGTTGGAATGATGATGACACCAAGAGCAGAAAAGGCATTAACCGAGTGGAGAGCTGTAAATAATAGATTGTTACTTGCAAAGTTTAAATCAAAGCAATGCAATATGCGTATTATAGTTTTCTATGCACGAACAAACGATTCCCGTGAAGAAAGGAAAGACGAATACTACGAAGAACTGAAGAGTGTAATAGATGAGATCCCAGAGAGATCTATGAAAATTGGGATAGGTGACTTCAATGCTAAAGTTGGAAGGAATAATCAAGGTATAGAGAATATGGTGGGTGTTAAGGGTCTTGGCGAAGTTGCGAATGAAAATGGAGAAAATTTTATAAGTTTTTGTTCAACAAATTATCTTGTTATTGGAGGTCCTCTTTTCCAGCAAAAGGACACCCACAAATAAACATTTACTTCAGCATGTGACAATTACAAAAATCCAATAGATCATATGGCCATTAATAAAGAAAGGAGGAGGACTCTCAGAAATGTAAGAAGCTATAGAGGTGCAGATATTGCCACACTGAAATCAGAACTGAAATCACCTAACAGAAATGTAGCTGGAATACCTAGGTTTGATACAACTAAGCCTCTAGAAGATGAGCACAGAGAAACATTTTCTATTGAATGTAGGAATCGATTTGCTGTCTTAGAGACTTTAGGGGACAATGAACGAAGAATGGTGTAAAATTAAGAACATATATCAGTCAGTTGGTAGTGAAATTTTTGGACATGCAGTTACAATGAGAAAGTCATGGATATCAAATGATACTTGGGATACTATAAAAAGGAGACAAAGAGAAATTGATTGTTGAAGGTTTCCGAGAAAGTGATGAAAATTACAAGGTATAGCATGCTAAGTATTCCAGTGTTGATAGTGAAGTCAAAAGAAAAGCCAGGAATGACTGGAGAGAATATTTAGATAGAAAAGCAGATGCGGCTGATAAAGCTATGCATTCAGGGAGTGGCTATGGTGTAAGAATTGCTCATAGAATTATTAATGAAATCTCTACGGGGACGAAGAAGCATATACCCATCAAAAAGAGAAATGGATCTGTTATAACAACAGAAGATGAAGAAAGGCAACGTTGGATGGAACACTTTAGTGAGATCATGAATAGTATGAAATATGAAGGGAATAATTTGATTGATATACCTGAAACTGAGGAAGACCTTGATGTGCCCATGAATGAATTCAGTGTGTTTGAAGTTGAAGCTATTATTCAAAAAATCAATAGATAGAAAGCCCCTGGATACGATGGAATACATATATGTATGTATGTATACGTGTGCCTATGTGTGTGTATCTATATATAAATTTGTGTTTACCCTCGCCATATTGTAATAGACTATAGGATTCCTCATAAGGAAGGCGGTAACCCCATCTCCTTGTCCATACAAAGCATTACTACCAGCCATCGAGTCTCACGAAGATCTTCATATTACCGCAAACTACTTCTCCACGCTATCTGCTCAGCAACAAGATAAGGCAGCGATTAGATGCAGCTTGATATACAAACATCCATTATCTTGTCAGACTTTCTTCATCTTAAAAAGCTTCTTGATGTATTATTCGAATATATTTTGCAAGTCTCGGGCCCGATAATTAGAACTGTTTTCTACTCTTAAGTTTTTTTTTTTTTTTCGCCTGGTCTTATTTTTGTTGATTTGTCAGGGACTCTCTATACGTATATTATCCCTCACTCCAAGGCAATTACGATGCAAAGTGCAGTGTAAGAGGAAACTTTGAAAATAAGTTTTATTTTTCCTTGGTACTTGAATTAACATATAAAAAAATCCTTGTCAAAGCAAAGCTGTTGGTATTTAGCTTAGGCTAGATTTATTTGATCTTTCAGATTAGTTTCATCAAATTGTAGGATAAAAATGCGTGTAATTCACATAAAACTATTTAGAAGTAAAGCCTGTGGATAAAAGACTAAGAATAATTTTACAAATGAAGATTATTAGAGATCGACAACTACAACACCAATACTAATAATAATAATGATGATAAAGTTAATAATTTTATCGATAATAATAATAATAATGACAATCTTGATAATAACCATATTGAGTAGTTGTATATATATATATATATATATATATATATATATATATATATGCTTATATATAAATATATATATATATATATATATATATATATATATATATATATATATATATATATATGTGTGTGTGTGTGTGTGTGTGTGTTGATGATAAATCTCATTTGAGTCAGAAGCTTTCGCACCTATTATCAAGTGGCTCATCAGCCAAATAATAATAATGATATCCCTTATATAATGAAGATCAAATTTATATGTATATATATATTATATATATATATATATATACATATATATGTGTATATATATCTATATATAGATACAGATGTGTATATATATTATATATATACATTATATATGTAAATATATGTATATATATATATATATATATATATATATATATATATATATATATTATATACAAATATACATATATACATTATATATACATACACATATACGTATATATATATATAATCATATATATATAAATATATATATAAACTGTATATACATTAGATAGATAGAGATAGATAGATATGTATATATATGTATATATATATATATATATATATATATATATATGCACATACACACAACACATACAGACACACACACATATATATATATATATATATATATATATATATAGATATATATATACATATATATATATATACATATATATATATATAATATCTATATATATATATATATATATATATATATATATATATATATATATATCTTTCCTGTCGCGTGCTGTGGCATTGCTAATCGTACGATTACTCGGTCTCTCCCCGTCCCACGTTTAGGGGGTAGAGGGAGTAGTCATATTCTGGTGAGAGAGGGATTAGGAAAGGAGAAGGGGTGAGAAGGGTTAAGTCCGTGCACATACAATAATAATAATAATAATAATAATGATAATAATAATAATAATAATAATGGTATTAGTAATTGGATTTTTAATCGCCCTAGAAGTGATGATTGGAAGAGACTATTAAGCAAATATAATAATATGCAAATTATAGGCTACTTGTTTGTAATGCAAAGTTCTGCATGACACAAAAGCCCTCAATCTTAAAGAAGACTTAGAATCCAATCAGTCATGCCAAAATATTAGAAATTTTTAAAGGTTTATAATTGTTTTTGATAATTTTTTTTTAATGATAATTACAATATCATGACTATTATCATCACATGGAGCTTAATAAAACGATTTGCTGGTTCATGTCCTTCAAACAATATATTTTCTTTCAAATATATACACTTTCCAAACGACGACTACATTTTTGTAAAGTGAAAACAAAGCTATATTGAAACATGCTAGGCTATTTCAACACAAAATTCCACACTATGAAACTAACAACAGAGAGAAATAATATTCGCTTGGAAAATATAAAACGATAGTTTAGCTCACTACGAATGCTCCCGACATGTTTCATATATTTGTCCTTTTACTCAGGTTACGATCGTTTTATCTCGCCAAGGTGGGCAAATATTCCAGAAAATGGGAAAAGAAGTTTTTTTTTTTTATTACAATGCTCGATAAATGCCCCTCCTTCTTTATCCATAAATCATATGTGAAGGTGTTTAAATAATTCAACAACAATACGAAATTGGTTTAGTAACATCAGTCAAATTTAATATACTCAGAATGAGTTCGCAAAAAATGAAGATCCACCTTGATTATACAGTATCTTACAGTCTGCAGCTGTAGCCTATTTGTGCGTTTCAGTTCTTACAAAAAAGCAATAGAAAATAGGACTCTTCATGCTTCCTCTTCGCACATTTACTCAGTGTGGTAACGTCCCTGAATGATGATCGCTAGACTGGGGTTCAAGACCCGCTCAAACTCAGTTCCTTTGGTCGCTGCAGTCTCACCATCCTTGTGAGCTAAGGATGGGGTGTTTGGGGGGAGCCTATAGGTCTGTCTGCTGAGTCTGCCCACCTTGGTCCTAGTTTGTGTGAAGATATGGCTAGAGCGCTGATCATATGTATATATGGTCAGTCTCTGGGGTTTTGTCCTGCTAACCAGGGCAATGTCACTGTCCTTTGCTTTTGCCATTCATGGGTGGCCTTTTAACCTTTAAACAGTTTCCTTCCCTCTGCAACCAAGCTTTGGTTTTCTCTACCATCTTCAGTTCTCTATGAAGCTGACAATTCATTCTCAAGTAAGTATTGTCCTATGCAAAAATCCACGACTTCATAGGAACTTCATAAACCTAGGTTTCTATACCAATTTCCAATTGATAGTGAACATTATACGTTTGCTGATGCCTAGTATGTATATATGGATAATGTATAGATAGGTATATATATAATTTTTCTCACTAGGCGAACGATTATTGAGGGTGTTATCTTTAATAATTTTTGTTCTTTTACGATACATACATACATAAATACATACACATTGTATATATGCACACACATTATATATACATATATATATAAATAAATTATATATATATATATATATATATATATATATATATATATATGTGTGTGTGTGTGTGTGTGTGTGTGTGTGTGTGTGTGTGTGTGTGTGTGTGTTTAAGAATAAAACAGACGCAGTGACAATCGTTCGTATCCCATTATACTTTGCAACGACTTTACATCATACAAGCACCAAGCTTACTTTGTTATCAGAACTGGTAAATAAGTTGCTAAACTCTCTCTCTCTCTCTCTCTCTCTCTCTCTCTCTCTCTCTCTCTCTCTCTCTCCATATGTCTTATAGATATATGTACTATGTGTACCAAAGCATTTCTTAGAACGACAACAAGTGTAAGTGGTATGCAAAGACATGGTACTTGCACGTTACAGTAAGCAAAGAGTGGCCCATAGGAATCTTTTTAGCGGAGACCGTAACCTTATCGTTGCATCCAACGCTAAGCAAACAAACAGTACTGACTGTCTCGTGAATGACCGCTTTTTAATCTTAGAACTTGTCCTTCAGTAGCTACTTTGTAAGATATTGTTGTTGATAGTGGAAGCTGTTGTATATAAGCATAATATTGGGGGCAATTCCTATATTAAAAGTAGAGGGTCTCTCTCTCTCTCTCTCTCTCTCTCTCTCTCTCTCTCTCTCTCTCTCTCTCTCTCTCTCTCTCTCTGAATTGATTGTAGCGTTTCTAACTTTCTCTATATTCCATCCGATTTCGTCATTTAGATTTGCTTACTGTAACGTGCAAGTACCAAACAAGTATTTTTTTCTGGAAATTATTAATTTGAGCCAAAGTTCCCAAAACCGATCTGCGTTTATTTAGTATAACTTGGTAAAGTAATGAAAGTCATCTTACTTGCTGAAGTAAACGGTATATATTATATACACACACATACACTATATATATATATATATATATATATATATATATATATATATATATATATATATATACATATATATTTATATATATGCATATATCATACATTACACACACACATATAAGTATATATATATATATATATATATATATATATATATATATACATACACGCATATATATATATATATATATATATATATATATATATATATATATCAGTTTCTATCTCAATAGATGCACAGTATTGAGGGACTTTGCTGATACCAATGACTACTATAACATCAAACAAATGACAATGAAAATCAATGCCAACATAATCAGGATGGTGATGTCATAGAGAGAGAGAGAGAGAGAGAGAGAGAGAGAGAGAGAGGAGAGAGAGAGAGAGAGAGAGAGAGAGAGAGAGAGAGAGAGAGAGTTGAGGGTTTAGATGACGAATGCATAGCTTAGTAGAAAGAACAACGTCGAGATAACATTAACAATATGTGAAGAAAAAGAATTAAAGAGAAAATAGAGAAGATATAGAATGGAAGAGAATCAACTGGAATTCTTCGTAAAATAATCTCGTTCTTTCTCTCATGAAAGATTATTGGAAGGTGGAGATTCAAGTTCCCTCATCGGGGAAAAAGAAGAAGAGACTACGTCATAAACGAAGTAATATGTGACGAGCCGAGAGAAGGTTGTGACTCAAAGACAGGATGAAAGCAACTGAGTAACTTTATTACAGACACTCGCCTTTATATACAAAAACACAATGCAACAGGAAATTTCTTGTTCAACCGATACCACACCGGTTAACAGTTAACGGTGAGAAAAAGATACATGTTTATTCAGGTTCTTTTTAGTGCAAGGGGAGAGCGAAGATACAAGCATAATATATACACAAAGTGAAATGTCGTTACTATGTACGATCGTGTGACACACGGTTGGTACAAATACGGTAAAGTACACAGTTAAAAATTTGCATTAAAAAACGGTAAGTGTCTGGCAACTTTTATCCAGGATTTCTACCGTTTTAAAAACTATATTGACGTAAAGGAGTGATGTTACGGTCACCAATCCGTAAAAGAGGATGAAGTATGGTGAAATTGTGGTCGCCCGTATTTTACTGAAATACGGTTGAGAATAGTATATTTTTACGGAGAATTTCCAATTAGAATTTTTTTTTTTTTTTTTTTTTTTTTTTTTTTTTTTTTTTTTTTTTTTTTTACAGTGTAACAAACGAAGGCGAAAAATTACATTCCTTTTCCAACCTTTCAATTTTGTAGATCAGGATCTCGCAAAGTTGCAATTGGGAAATACGCCCAAAAAATGTAAAGAAATATTATATAATCCTCTTTCTAATTTTGGAATCTCAAGAGATAAAAGCATACCTATTTCTCTTATTGCTATTTTTTTTTTTGAGCGTCAAAAGTCAATCTTAGACAGAAAAACAACACCAGAAGTCAATCTCTGATAGAAAAATAACTTCAGAAGTCAATCTTAGACAGAAAAACAACATCAGAAGTCAATCTCTGATAGAAAAATAACTTCAGAAGTCAATCTTGGACAGAAAAACAACATCAGAAGTCAACCTCTAATAGAAAAATAACTTCAGAAGTCAATCTTAGACAGAAAAAACAACATCAGAAGTCAATCTCTGATAGAAAAATAACTTCAGAAGTCAATCTTAGACAATAAAACAACATCAGAAGTCAATCTCTGATAGAAAAATAACTTCAGAAGTCAATCTTAGACAGGAAAACAACATCAGAAGTCAATCTCTGATAGAAAAATAACTTCAGAAGTCAATCTTGGACAGAAAAACAACATCAGAAGTCAATCTCTAATAGAAAAATAACTTCAGAAGTCAATCTTAGACAATAAAACAACATCAGAAGTCAATCTCTGATAGAAAAATAACTTCAGAAGTCAATCTTAGACAGAAAAAACAACATCAGAAGTCAATCTCTGATAGAAAAATAACTTCAGAAGTCAATCTTAGACAATAAAACAACATCAGAAGTCAATATCTGATAGAAAAATAACTTCAGAAGTCAATCTTGGACAGAAAAACAACATCAGAAGTCAATCTCTAATAGAAAAATAACTCCAGAAGTCAATCTTAGACAATAAAAACAACATCAAAAGTCAATCTCTGATAGAAAAATAACTTCAAAAGTCAATCTTAGACAAAAAAAACAACATCAGAAGTCAATCTCTGATAGAAAAATAACTTCAGAAGTCAATCTTAGACAGGAAAACAATATCAGAAGTCAATATCTGATAGAAAAATAACTTCAGAAGTCAATCTTGGACAGAAAAACAACATCAGAAGTCAATCTCTAATAGAAAAATAACTTCAGAAGTCAATCTTAGACAATAAAACAACATCAGAAGTCAATCTCTGATAGAAAAATAACTTCAGAAGTCAATCTTAGACAGAAAAACAACATCAGAAGTCAATCTCTGATAGAAAAATAACTTCAGAAGTCAATCTTAGACAATAAAACAACATCAGAAGTCAATATCTGATAGAAAAATAACTTCAGAAGTCAATCTTGGACAGAAAAACAACATCAGAAGTCAATCTCTAATAGAAAAATAACTCCAGAAGTCAATCTTAGACAATAAAAACAACATCAGAAGTCAATCTCTGATAGAAAAATAACTTCAAAAGTCAATCTTAGACAAAAAAAACAACATCAGAAGTCAATCTCTGATAGAAAAATAACTTCAGAAGTCAATCTTAGACAGGAAAACAATATCAGAAGTCAAATTTAGATAGACAAACAACATCAAAAGTCAATCTTAGACTAAAAAACAACATCAGAGTTCAATTTTAGATAGACAAACTACATCAAAAGTTAATCTTTGACAGAAGAAAAAACATCAGAAGTCAATCTTAGACAGACAAACTACATAAGAAGTCAATCTTAGACAGACAAACTACATCAGAATTCAATCTTTGACACACAAATAACATCAAAAGTTAATCTTTGACAGAAAAGCAACTATTTCTAATATCTCCTTTTACCTTATGTAAAAAATTCCAAGTATTAAAAAAAAAATGAATAAATAAATAAAAAAATAAAAAACATCCAAGTAAACAATGTAAAAATAATTTCCCAGGCCTTCTATTTCTTGGTTCAGATATTTGTGGAAGATCAGGAGGCAAAAAAAAAAAAAAAAAAAAAAAAAAAAAAAAAAAAAAAGCGTATTTTATTATATCTAATACTCTAGAGACTCGAGAAAGATAGAAGGATGAACTATTTTTATTAACTTTTTTTTTGAAACGTTGGAGATAATATCTTTGTTTTCATATCTTTTTTTTTAATATCAGAGAGAGTGGATGACTTATTAATCTCTTCATGTTTTTTTTTTTTTTTAAGACTCTGGAGACAGGAAGGAGTTTTTTGTATATTATTTAGCAGCTTGGAATCTAATAAGTGATAAATGACAAAGATGAGGCAATGGCAGGAAGCTGTTGTTTCCTGTCGAAAGTGATTACAAAAATAATACTTAATATATTCGATAATACATTGGATTCTTGAGTTATGCTAAAACTGGCACTTTAAGCAGACCATATATTTTCTCTAAGTAGTTTAATAAACTTCTACATTTATCTATAACTTATTTAACTTATTTACCTGAAAGTCTAGGTAAATGATGTAGTAGCTATCTTTCATTTACACTAGTCTAAATATGAACATAAAGCATATTTTATTGTTTCAAGAGATGAAAGCGGCAATACCGGATGTTTTCCTTTTTATGACAATCATTCAAGAAATGATTTCATAACTAGAAACTAAGCAAATTATATTTTCATAGCTGAAGAACGTAGAAATCTACATAACATTAGCGTCTCCTATATTCAGTTACGCTATTAGAACCTATTCAAATCTTCTATCATCTTTTGAAATTCATCTCATGATTCACTTATCAAAACTAAGTCATCAGCAAATCTTAAGTTGGTGAGGTATTCTCCATCAATATTAAATCCTACATTTTCTCAATCTAAATTCTTAAAAACGTCTTCTTTGTATGCTGTGAGTAATTTAGGAGATATGGAGTCTCCCTGTCTAACTCCTTTCTTGTTAGAATTTTCTCACTATCTTTATGTAGTTTTAGGATTGCTGTACTTCCTGTATATATATCTTCAAGTGTTTTAACATGAGATTCTTCTATTCCTTGTTTTTGAAGAGATTTCATAGCTGCTCATGTTTTGACATATTAAAAAGGTTTATCATAGTCTATAAATGCCATACATAGTGGTTTGTCTTACTCTGTTGATTTTTCCATTAGTTGATTAATTACATGGATATGATCAATTACTGAATACCCACTTCTAAAGCCAGCCTGCTCTCTTGGTTGATTAAAATCTAGCCATCTTTCTATTTGGCCTAATATGATCTTTGTAAATATTTTATATATTACGGAAAGTAAACTTTTTGGGCGATAATTTTTCAGGCGTTTTGTGTCTCCCTTCTGGTGAATTATTATAGTGATAAAGTTTTTGCAAGAGGTAAGTATAGAGCATTCATGCACACATTTAGTGTACAGTTCAGACAGTTTTATTACTATGAAATCTTTTCCATCTGTTATCAAATCAAATGTTAGGCCATCTTCTCCTGTTGCTTTACCTCTTATCATGCCTTTATGTATATATATTAACATATATACATATATATGCACAGTATATATATTTACATATGTACACACACACACACACACATATATATATATATATATAATATACATATGTAAATATATATATATATATATATGTGTGTGTGTGTGTGTGTGTGTGTATATATATAGTTACATATATGTATATATATTTACATATGTATATTATATATATATATATTTATATATTTTTATATATATATATATATATATATATATATATATATATATGTATATATATTTACATATGTACATTATATATATATATATATATATATATATATATATATATATATATATGTATATATACAATATGTGCATATTTATAGTATATATATTTATATATTTATATATATGTGTATATATACAGTATATATATACATATATATATATATATATACATTTATATATCTATACATATATGTATATAAATACACACACACACACACACACACATATATATATATATATATATATATATATATATATATATATATATATATATATATGTGTATGAAACAGGAATAATTGGGACCCTAGTTAGAATTTATGAATGAGAAAATAAATGGTATGAGTACAAACGTCACTTTATACCATACGTCCTTGAACGCAAAAATACTTGTGTAAAAATATCGTTGCACTTACAAAAAGTGCAAATAACTGTAATAATATCCCAGGCGTTGAATGCACGGAATCATGAAGCGTAGCAACATTGGTCTCAAGTCCATTTGCCTACGTGACCATCTGAAGATCTTCAGATCATGACTAGGTATTGCATTACGCTCTAAAACCATTCACTCCTCATAAATTTCACTTGTCTAGAAGCTCAAAGCTACAGCTGGACTTTCTCTCTCTCTCTCTTCTCTCTC
>NC_090769.1:29001824-29009324 GCF_036898095.1 Palaemon carinicauda
TATATATATATATATATATATATATATATATATCAATAAGTGTTTCCCCCGAAAAATCTGACTGAAATTAAAAGGATAAACATGTGATGGAAAACTTTTTGGTAAACAAAATAAGATTATGAAATGTCAAATGCCACTTTCTCTAAAAAAAAGTCACATGGTTCTAAAAGTATTAACATATGAATCAGAAACTTGGATCCTTACTTAAGCTTTAGGGCATTAGCTAATTACAACTCAAAGAGCTATGAAAAAACTAATGATGAGATTGATTGACACTAAGAAATGGACAGAGTCAGGACATACAATGAGAATAACAGATAATAGATAGACATTAAGAATAGAAGTGTGGATAGGAAGAGAAGACAATGGATTGACGAACTAATATATATATATATATATATATATATATATATATATACATATGCATATATATATATATATATATATATATATATATATATATATATATATATATATATATATACACGACTTTGCAAATATGATGCTTTAAGAGAATCATAGTGACAATATAAGTTAAAATGTTTCATATTTTATTTTTTTCTACAGAAAGTATGAATAAATTTTCTTTACTTCTCTACCCTTCTGGCAAATAAAGCTGCAATGAATAAAATAAAGCGTCCGACATTAAAAAAAGTAAAATAAATAAAATAGAATTTAGCGCATATATTTGAAACATATCCGGCGGTCGAGATTCATGGAGTTCTGAATTAGATATAAAGTTCAGTATCGAAATGTTATGAAATTACACTTTATTCCTCAAATATCCACATAAAAATTTGATCTTGTTCATCAGTGGGCTAAGTTCTGTCTATCTTTAATAAGATTACAAGAATTGCAATTAAAAAGAAGAAAAAAAAAAGGTTTCAGAGTATACTTTTACAAACTTTTTGGTATATCATTTTTTATTTGTATTTTTGGGAACGATGCTGATCCACAAGATTTATAATGTAGTTAATATTTTACGACTTTATTAACTATAATGTATTGTGAAAGTATTGTGTAACATAAAATAGTATAATAAAAAGTAAGCCTATTACTATTTCACGGTATTCTTCTAAAATGACATTATCCGTTTTCAACAAATGATAGTGTGATTTTAATACTTTTGGGAGAGAGAGAGAGAGAGAGAGAGAGAGAGAGAGAGAGAGAGAGAGAGAGAGAGAGAGAGAGAGAGAATAATTGGTTGGCAACTGTCTAGAGAGAAGGTATAAGCAAGTGATCTATCTAACCAAATACATCTACTAAAGAACCGGTTTTTTATTGGAAGAGTATACCAAGCGCATGTATGATGCTTATTTATGATCTACATGCTTTTACCTTCCTACCTAATCATGCGTGTTTTATATGTATATATATATATATATATATATATATATATATATATATATATATATATATATATATATATATATATATATATATATACTGTATATATATACATACACACACATACATATATATATACAGTATATACATATACATATACATACATATACATATGCATATACATATATACACACACACACACATATATATATACATATATATATATATATATATATATATATAAATATATTATACATATACATACATATACATATGCATATATATATATATATATATATATATATATATATATATATATATATACACACATATATATATATATATATATATATATATAGCATATATATATATATATATATATATATATATATATATATATATATTATACAGTCAAACTTTAACTCCTGGTGCCAAAAGATTCTGCAACATTGTCAGTCAACTGGATAAGAAACGTAATGAATGGTTATAAGATACCAAAAAAATATATATATACATACATATATATATATATATATATATATATATATATATATATATATATATATATATATATATATATATATATATTATTTAAGTTAGCAAACTCAATATTAGATAGAATGTCCATTGCGTAATGTTTAGGATAAAATGCAAGGAAGATAACTAACTTAGAGAAATCATGAATAAAACATGTTACATGCATTACTCTATTATGCATATTTTAAAAGTAGTTTCATTACTTGCAAAAATGAATAAAATGTATAAGGAAATTAATTAATTAAAAAAGAAGTTACGGTGGATTGTAAAGTAATTAATTTAGAAGAACAAATACCTGATTAACCGAAGTAACGGATATACAAAAAAAAAAAAAAAAAAAAAAAAAAAAAACATTTTAAAAAATCCTTTCGTTCTTTATATAAATTAATTACATTCTATACAAACTAACACAAACCGGTTAATGAGCAGCAACCGAAAAAGACCACAGTAATAACTTAGGGCAGTCGGGCGCGTAAATTAAATAATCGCGGTAATTAATCCAGTTAATCGCCTATAACGTTGATTAACTCATTGTAATTTAATCACCCGGACTGGATAATTGCAACGACATAGCACATTACGTCAACTCTAAAGTTTTAATCACACTAATCGATTCAATATCGTCTTCGACTCTTAAATGCTTCAGATATGAGTCTGGGTTGACTCTATGTGCAGTAATGGCAACGGATGTATTAACAAATGGTGTCTTTCTTAAAGAAAATTGAATAGATATCATATGCACAAGTACACACACACACACACACACACATATATATATATGTGTGTGTGTGTGTGTGTGTGTGTTTGTATACATATATATCGTCGGCGCCCACTTGTGTCCGAGTATTGGGTTCTGTCGTTAGCCATCAGCCTCCTATCTGTGGGGTGGGTGCTTATGCCTGATGTGGCTGTTAAGTCCTAGTCTGTGGTGGAAGAGTCGCGGACAGTGTTCACAAGGGAGGGTAGGTGGTGGGCGGGGCTGTTCTAATCGCTCTCTCCTTCTTCTCCTCCTAGCCTCCTCATTTTGTCTCTTCCTCTCCTCGAAGTCCACGGTGCCATGGTGTACTGTACTCCTCCAGGTTTTCCTGTCCCTGGCTGTTTCTTCCCATGAGGAAGGATCGATGTCAGTTAGAGCCAGGGTGCGCTTTAGTTGATCTTTATAGCGCATTTTCGGGGCTCCTCGTGGTCTGGTGCCCTGGGTCAGTTCTCCGTAGAATATTTTCTTTGGGAGCCTAGATGGATCCATCCTATGCACGTGTCCTATCCAGCGGAGGCGGTGGTGGATGATGGTGGCCTCCACGCTGGACAGCGAGGCACGTTCTAAGACTTCAATGTTGGTGGTGTGGCTCTCCCAGGGGATTTTCAAGATCTGCCTCAGTTTCATTTGTTGGAAGCGTTCTAGGTTTTTAAGATCGTTACTATATAGCGTCCATGTTTCACATGCATACAGGAGCATGGAGAGGACTACTGCCCTGAACACCATTATTTTGGTGGTCATTGTCAGTGCGTGGTTGTTAAATACGCAGCGGTTGAGTCGGCCAAAGGCGGAGTGGGCTGCCCTAATCCTGTTCTCCACGTCCTTTTTGCTTGTGGGAGCTGATGTTAGGATGCTCCCTAGGTAGGAGAACTGGTCCACCTGTTCTAACGGTTGGTCATTCACTGTGGTATTGAAGTTGGGGAGCATCAGTCCTGGTGGATGTTGGACGAGGGTCTTGGTTTTGTCTGAGTTGACTTGCATCCCAAAACGTTCGTAGGCAGGGTTGTATGCATCAGCTAACGACTGCAGGTCCTCTGCCGTCTGACCTGGGGTGGCATTGTCGTCAGCATACTGCAGTTCTCGCACTGCACACAAGGTGGTCTTGGTTCTGGCGCGGAGTCTAGCGAGGTTGAAAGCGCCTCCATCCATGCGGAAACGTAGGTCGACTGAGGGTGTGTCTGGGGGAATCTCGTTGAGCATTGCCGCGGTGTATAGCGAGAAACACGTCGGGGCCAGAACACAGCCCTGCTTCAGCCCGCCGTTGATGGGGAATGGGTCTGAAAGAGAGTTCTGGTGGCAGACTCTCCCAACCATTCCGTCATGGAGGGCACGCACCAGCTCGACAAAATCGGGTGGGCAGCCATATCTTTTGAGGACAGCCCACATGGCAGGTCGAGGTACTTTGTCGAAGGCCTTTTTCAAATCCCAGAAGATGAACATTATGGGCTGTTGTTGTTCGAGGCTCTTCTCTTGTAGTTGTCGCGCACAGAAGATCATGTCTATGGTCCCGCGGGAAGGTCGAAAGCCGCACTGGGACTCTGGCAGGACGTCTTCTGCGAGAATAAGGAGGCGGTCAAGGAGAATCCGAGCGAAAATCTTACTCGCGATGCTTAGTAGTGATATTCCCTGGTAGTTGTTACAGTTCTCCCTGTCTCCCTTCTTGAAGATGGTAGTGATGTTTGCATCGCGGAAGTCACTGGGGGGGGGGTCTTGGTCTCCCATATTTTCAGTATAAGGAGCATCAAACGGTTCCTCAAGCCGGGGCCACCGTGAGTGAGGAGCTCCAACGGGATGTTGTCTGGGCCTGGGGCTTTGCCGGGCTTCATGCGCTGCAGGGCCTTGTTGAAGTCATGGATGGAGGGTGGTAGTGCCATCCAGTGACGGACGGGATGCTGCGGGGTCATTCGCAGGAGATCGTCTGGGGTGTCTGCTTGGTCATTGAGGAGGTTCTCAAAGTGAGACCTCCACCTGGCCAGGATGCCCTCGCTGTCGGTGATGGTCGTGGCCCCATCCGCGTCCTTCAGGCTGCCCACTGATGACCGTGTGGGACCGAATATTTCTTTTGTTGCTGCATAGAAGCTGCGCAGGTCACATTGGTCAGCGAAACTCTGTATTTCTGCAGCTTTTCTTTGCCACCAGGTGTTCTGGGCTTCACGGATACCTCTTTGGCAACCAGCTTCAGCCACCTTGTGAGCACATTTGTTAGCTGCTGTTGGTTGGTTTTCCAAAGTCAGGCGTGCTTGTCGTTTGGTTTCAACGAGAAGAGAGATGGTAGCATCATTCTCATCAAACCAATCCTGCCGTTTCTTGGTGGTGAAGCCTAGTGTTTCCTCCGCGGCACGGGCCATGGCGTTTCTGAGGGTGGTCCAATGGTGCTCGACAGTGGCCTGACCCACAGGGTCTGCGAGGTATTGTTCGCAGGCCTCTTTGTAGTTCTGTGCCACCTGTGGGTTGCGGAGCTTACTACAATCAAAGCGTTGGTGTGGTACGCTGTCAGGTGCCCTTCTGGGTGGTCGTAGGGTCGTCACGGAGAGTCGGGAGATGAGGAGTCTGTGGTCCGTCCAGCAGTCGTCCGCTCCGGGCATGGATCGGGTGATGCGGACGTCTCCTCGGTCTCTGGCTCTGGTCAGGACGTAGTCCAGGGTGTGCCAGTGTTTAGAACGTGGGTGTCTCCATGTGGTCTTTTGTCGCTCTGGTAACTGGAAGATGGTGTTGGTTACCACAAGTTGGTGTTCTGCACACAGACCCAGTAGGAGTTGGCCATTGGCGTTGCAATTTCCAATGCCATGGCGCCCGATGATTCCCTCCCACAGGCGATGGTCTTTGCCTACTCGGGCATTAAAGTCGCCAAGCACAACGAGCTTGTCATTGGCGGGCACTGCCTGGATGGTGCGGTCGAGCTGGGTGTAGAAGGCAGCTTTGTTATCATCGGTTGAGGTCATAGTCGGGGCGTAGACAGAGATCAGGGTGAGATGTCTGTCCCGCGTGATGGGGATGCGGACAGTCATCAGGCGCTCACTGATGGCCTTGGGAGCGAGGTTGTGCTGCTGCACTAGCTGGGAACGGATGGCGAAGCCGACACCGTGGATGCGAGGCTCCTCTAGGGCCTTGCCTTTCCAGAAGATGGTGTAGCCTGTTCCAGCTTCCCTGATGTTGCCCTCTTCGGGTAGTCTGGTCTCGCTAAGAGCCGCCACATCAACATTGAAGCGGGCTAGCTCCTTGCAGACGAGGGCTGTACGTCGTTCCGGGCGGTTGGTGTTCGTCACGTCTTGGAGGGTGCGGATGTTCCACGCACCTAAGGTTAATATTTTTTTCTTGTTATTTCGACCGCATTAGTGGGATGTCCGCCAGCCGCGGTGAGCTGACCAGACGGGTTTGCCGTGTCCGATGTTTACCCCACCTTTTCTAGGGGCCTCCCCATGTGGGGTGGGCTGCGGTGTCCTCAATAGGCCAGCCCAGTCACGGGTCCAGCTGCCGAACTCTGGTGTCACGGCACCGTCACCAGAGAGCGACTGAATCTATATATATATATATATATATATATATATATATATAAATTTATATATATATATATATATATATATTATATAATACATATATATACTATATATATATATATATATATATATATATATATATATATATACATATATATATATACACACATATATATATACTGTATATATATGTATACATGTATATATATACATATATATATTTATGTATATAATATATGTATGTATATATATATATATATATATATATATATATATATATACATATATCTATATGTATATATGAATATATATATATATATATATACATAAATATATATGATTATATGTATATATATATATATATATAATATATAATATATATATATAATATATATACATATAAATACACATTATTTATTTATATATATATATATATATATATATATATTAAATATGTACAATATATATACATATATATGCACACATTATATATATACACATACATACATAGAGAGAGAGAGAGAGAGAGAGAGAGAGAGAGAGAGAGAGAGAGATTTTCTGGATAGTCATGCCGTGGGCAGAGAGTGGGACGTAGGAAGATTAAATGGAATGCAAGATTGAATATATGGGGGGACGTTTTACGTCAAAGTGCCACTCACTGGATTAGCTCACCGTCAAAGGTAGAAAAATAAAAACCTCGGATCGCGTGTGGGATGTCACTAACAAGACAGAGGGCAGCACTGTAAAAGTCGTGGACGAAGTGTAAACACATTAGCCAAAATAATATGTAAACAAAAACTTCAATAACAAATCAATAACAAATTAATAAAAGGATAGTTTTCACCTTGTAGAATAGAATAACTTATTGAGATTTGCGTAAGATTTAACCGAATAACTTGATACAGACGATAAATGCATAAACTTACATCGAAGACTAATAAAAGTTAAGGTTAACCTTTTTGTAAATTAAATTTTCCTTTCAGGAAATCAAAATTTCCTTTTAGGAAATAAAATTTTCCTTTTAGGAAATTAAATTTTCCTTTTAGGAAATCAAAATTTCCTTTTAGGAAATCAAATTTCCCCTTTAGGAAATCAAATTTCCCTTTTAGGAAATCAAATTTCCCTTTTAGGAAATCAATTTTCCTATTAGGAAATCAAATTTTCCTTTAGGAAAAATCAAATTTTCCTTTAGAAAAATCAAATTTTCCTTTAAGGAAATCAAATTTTCCTTTTAGAAGATTAAATTTTCCTGAAATCAAAATTTCCTTTTAGAAAATCAAATTTTCCTTTTAGGAAATCAAAATTTCCTTTTAGGAAATCAAATTTTCCTTTCAGGAAATCAAAATTTCCTTTCAGAAAATC
>NC_090769.1:29014324-29016824 GCF_036898095.1 Palaemon carinicauda
TTCCACAAACAATCTCACTGACAGTGTCATTCAATTTTTATCTCTTTTCGGGGCAGGTCATAAAGATCTTCGAGGGACGAGAATGAAATTCAAACCAGTGTCTGATTAGCTGTACACATATTCTCTCTCTCTCTCTCTCTCTCTCTCTCTCTCTCTCTCTCTCTCTCTCTCTCTCTCTCTCTCTCTCTCTCTCTCTCTCTCTCTCTCTCTCACAGAAATGATACCAATCAATGAGCGTCTACTATAGCAGAATCGTAGGCAATTAGCTTTTTAAGGATGGTGGACTATCATTAAATGATAGCTAATTCCATTTCGTATTAGCTATGATAGAGAAATAGTAACTAAGTCCTTCAAGCAGTTCATGGCAACAAAATTATGTCAGGACGTGCTGAATTTGGTATAGAAATTTGTATCTATTTTTGAGGAATCTTGACAAAAATATTTCGGGAAATATACGTTTTATTTTCTTCTGTGGTGAATTATTTAGCCAACCAAACTAAAGCTATGATGAATATTAAGCTAAAGAAGTATTGAAGAATAATAGAAAGCTTCATCACAATCATAATCATCTCATGTATGGTGAATGCTAAAAAGTAGTCTTCGAAAAGAAGACGTTATAACTCACTCTAGAAATATGTGTTCCTGAAACTACATTACCGCAAACCCTAAAAAAATATTGATGAAGACGGATGAGAGAATTTGCTAAAAGAATATTCCTTATTTGATCATGACATTTGCATTTTTAATCTTGGATGAATTGATACGTTCCATATCGATGTGACCCAAATTGTGGAATGATCTTCCTAATTAGGTAGTTGAATCGGTGGAACTCCAAAAGTTCAAACTTGCAGTTAATTTTTTTTTATGTTGAACAGGCTGACGTAAGTCTCTCTTCTATAGTTTATATATGAAAAATCTATTTTAATGTTGTTTCTGTTCTTTAAATGTTATTTTAATTGTTCGTTACTTCCTTTATAGTTCATTCATTTCCCTATTTCCTTTTCTCACTGGGCTATTTTTCCTGTCAGAGACCAGGAGCTTAAAGCTTCCTACTTTTCCAGCTAGGGTTACAGCTTAGCTAATAATAACAACAATAACAATAATATTAACAATAATAGAACTAATAATAACAATAATATCAACAACAACAACAACAACAACAACAACAATAATAATAATAATAATAATAATAATAATAATAATAATAATAATAATATAATAATAATAATAATAGGATTCATTCAGTCAGAAATCGATTAGATGAAACTGTACCATCCATTGCGAGGTCAGGGTACCCCTAATTACTTGCCCATTGCAAGGTCACCGCCGGGTGTCCGATAGCATAGCCGGTACCTGGGCGGGGTTTATAGGCGACTACAAATCATAAGTCTAAAAAAATTAGATATTACAATACTGTCCATCATGATCAAGGATATTGTTTTAACAGCCATTATCTTAAGAAAGCAGTCTACGGTTCATCATAAAGAATAAGATTTGTCAAGAAATTACATTAAAGATTTAAGAAAACACTTTTTAAAGGAGAATTTTGCAGTCTACGCTTCATCATAAAAGATAGGATTAGTTAAGAAATTACAGTAAAATTTAGGTAAACACTTCTTGAAGGAGACTTTGCAGTCTACACTTCATCTTAAAAGATAGGATTAGTTAAGAAATTACATTAAAAACTTAAGCAAACACTTTTTGAAGGAGACTTTGTAGTCTACGCTTCATAATGAAAAATAAGATTTGTTAAGAAATTACTGTAAAAATTTAAGCAAACACTTTTGAAGGAGACTTTGCAGTCTACGCTTCATCTTAAAGATAGTGATTAGTGAAGAAATTACAGTAAAAATTTAAGCAAACACTTTTATTAGGAGAATTTGCAGTCTACGCTTCATCATAAAAGATAAGATTAGTAAGAAATTACTATAAAAATTTAAGCAAACACTTTTTAAAGGAATATTTGTAGTCTACGCTTCATCTTAAAGATAGGATTAGTTAATAAATTACATTAAAAATTTAAGCAAACACTTTTTGAAGGAGACTTTGCAGTCTACGCTTCATCTTAAAGATAGGATTAGTGAAGAAATTACAGTAAAAATTCAAGCAAACACTTTTTAAAGGAGAATTTGTAGTCTACGCTTCATCATAAAAATGAGATTAGTTAAAAATTATATTAAATGTTTAAGCAAACTTTTTAAAGGAGAATTTGCAGTCTACGCTTCATCATAAAAAATAAGATTAGTTAAGAAATTACATTAAAAATGTAAGCAAACACTTTGTAAACGAAAATTTAAAATCTATATATAGAAAGACGATTGAGAAGGATTTAAATCAAAATAAAAGATTGAATAATCTTAACTAGATCAAGAAGTATAGGAAAATGGGACAATTAATTAGATAAGAAGTGAACTCACGCCTTACTAAAGTCATTAATTAGATAAGAAAATCTCGCTGTATAAAAATCACAGATAAAGTTAATCATTTTCGAAATGAATTT
>NC_090769.1:29021824-29024607 GCF_036898095.1 Palaemon carinicauda
TATCAAGTATGCAGACATCGAAGAAAAGACGAACGCATATTATACGCTGCTTGGGTTTTATTTTTTTTTTTTTTTATTTATTTATTTATTTTTTTTTTTGATGAACAACTAAGTACGTGTCATATATCGGGGTTTGTGTTATTGCTCGAGAAAATAGTTTTTTGTCACTTCTTTTTTTGTTTATTTAAAATGATTACTTCAATGAATGGGGAAGAATCTAATGTTAGTCATTTTTGAATTCGTAAACAATTTATTTTGCTTTTGGTGACTGGATTTTCTATACATAAATTCAACTGTTTGCTACTTTTATTTTCCTTATTTTCTCATTTTTATACAAACTTCTTATTAATTAAAAGTGTCATTTCTTGCTTCTTTAATGATAATTATAACTAATGAAAATTTTCTGGGTGACAGATGACTTTGTTTAATCTTGGTTACAGTATTAAATTTCCTGCGATACATCAAATGTTCTATGCAATCTTTTGTCATATAGATCTGACATTAGCTTTGCAGGAGCTCTCGACAGACTTGATCCCTTATCTGATACTGTCATCATTACTCGCTTGTTCTCTTATTCTCTTTGTTTACAAAGAAAAAAAATAATAGAGTTTCTCATACTAGAAGGTTTGTTTAATTCAATCTTTACTCTTGGTTTCAACAAGAGATATTCAGAAAATTGCTACTCGAAAATAGTTTTAATCCAATGTATATAATTCTAAGATGTTTGAGGATAATTGCAATGTTATTTTGCATAGAAATCTAAATATAGTGCGTTATGGTATATAATTCGTCGATTTTTATGTCTTCATGGATAAATATGGGTAAAAAGAAGTACCTACCAGACAACCTTCGTCGATTTTTATATCTTCATGGATAAATATGGGTAAAAAAGTAACTACCAGACAACCTATCAGCATTATCATTGCAATGCAATTGATTGAAAAAAAATTTCTGTAATGTGTTAGGCTGCTTAGAAGCATAAGACCAGACTGCATCAATTCATGCTTGCAAAGGCATACACGATAAGGATGCTTCTTAACAGCAACGTGATCACCAACATCAACATCATGGAACAACACATTTTTCAGAGAAAGTCTTTTAAGATTTTCGGTGATTAGATATTTTGAAAAAAAAAAGAAAAAAAAAGAAAAAAAAAGACACTAGGAGTGTATTCTCCCTACCCTACTGCTACTAACCTAACCTTCAATGAAATTTAGAATTTTCTTCACCATTCACGACTCAGTTCTGCTTGGAGATGTACAGTTGGCTTAAAAAATTCCGGTACATAATACTACAGACTATCTATGGTGATGTGTATCGGAATTCTTGGAGGCAACTGTACCTAAACAGTTATATGCAAGCAAGCAAATGCCGAAAAACGTACAAGCAAAATGGCATAACAAATATACACATAACGCTCCAGCAAATAGTTATCAGACAGGAATACAGTATGCGCATGCGCAATTGGTAATGTCAGACCTCTGTACCGAGTTTTTCCTAACCTGGAATACAAAGATGCCTGGAACAGCACAAGAAAGGAGTGGTGATCCAGCTTCCCTGCCCTTATTAAGTCCTTGTCATGACTATTTTTAAAGAGGCAAGAAGACGTAGTTCCTTTGCTTGCGACTGATTTCGCTTTGACCTCGACCTCTTCACCCTACTAACACATTATCAAGTTTACCCACATCCCTGACTGACCCCCAACCCCACCCATCCAACTTCCTCAAACTGCGTGCTGGCAGAAATGACAGTTTTTGTCTTGTTTTGCGGTTCAGTTTTTACCTCGCTAATTCCGCTTGGTGTACGGTTGGTTCTGTTTACATATACAAAAATACTTTATAATGTATATATATATATATATATATATATATATATATATATATATATATATATATATATATATATATATATATATATACACACACACACATATATATATATATATATATATATATATATATATATATATATATATATATATATATGTGTGTGAGTGTGTGTGTGTGTGTATGTATATAAAATATAACGGTATATTGCGTTATGCAATAAGGATTTATATTAAAGAAATGTTTAAAACCCTTACATTCATTAATAATAACCTTCTTCCAAAGCTAACCACCAAAAGAACCCCGCGAACTGATATCTTTACCTCAGTACAGGTAACGACAACATAAACCACGAAAATTGTCCGCATTTCTACACCATGCAAGAAAAAACAAAATAATACCACTGACTTGTATAATTGCAGAGAGGAGATTGGTCTAAATAGCAGGCTACGTAACAACGGGATGACACAATATCTGGTTTAGAACTTCCAGACTTGTTAGACTTGTATACAGTAAGTAAAACAAGGATTATATACTAAACATTTCAAGCATATAGGAGAAAGGGTGTACGAAGCGGAGGATAGATGGCAGCACTAGTACACTGACGTGTGGAAAGATTCGTTTTTGGTGATATTTACATTAATTCTAGAAGAGCATTTTAGGATGAGGTTGTTAGCCCTATGGTTTAGTCCATCTTAAAAGTGGCCAAACATAGCTTATTGAATGCCATCTACCCAATGCACTTCTTATGTCACCAAAAGCGAGAGTTGCTGGAAATGGAGCGTAGGTATCTCGGTCTCTCACTGGTAAGGACGTATCATGTCGTTTGGATATGCGGCCCATGCAGGTGTACACCAGAAATTCATACGTCAATACATAGATAGGTACAGTAAATCCTTTAGCAATATGATTTATTCCAAAGTGAAGGTAAGAAAATACAATCTCTCCTTAGGGTGA
>NC_090769.1:29025107-29027607 GCF_036898095.1 Palaemon carinicauda
TCCAAACTGAAGGTAAGAAAATACAATTTCCCCTTAGGGTGAATGATCTGGAAGGTGATCCAGATGTGATATCGCAATAATTATCTCGATTCTATATCCGCATAGAGAGTATCAGGTAAAATTATTTTATTTTACTTTTGCTTGTTAATGAAATAGGTAAGCAGGGAGAGAGAGAGAGAGAGAGAGAGAGAGAGAGAGAGAGAGAGAGAGAGAGAGAGAGAGAGAGAGAGAGAATAAACTTAACATGAAATGAATGTCACTTCTCTCTAAAAATCGTACAAATACGTGAAACGCATTTTGAATCAATTCTAAAGTAATACTTAGTGGATAAAGGTATACAGATTTCTTTCACTAGCAAGTCTTTCTTAAACCAATGTTTGTTTTTTTTTTTTTTTTTTCTTTTTTTGCGTTCCCCTAAATTCGAAAATTTTGCCAAGGATTAACGAACTAAGAAACTGTGGGCGTAGATAGGGGTCATACCCAACATGACTACCAAGTTTTGTCAAAATCTTTACTGTAGTTTTGGTGTAAAGTTGCTCACGAACAAACAAACAAATAAATAAACTAATAAACAGACAGGAGTGAATACATCATAATCAACATCATCAGCCGTTACTGGTCCACTGCAGAACAAAGACCTCAGACATGTCCATCCACCTTCGCCTTTTAATGGTTTTTCTACGCCAGTAAGGATGAATCTGTAACATTTTGGATAAAGTATATCAAAGTAAAGATACTCAGCACTACCATGAAAATAATCGCAATGTTGATTAGATGGAAGTAGCTTTTTTTTTTTTTTTTTTTTTTTTTTTTTTTTTTTTTTTTTTTTTTTGATGAACACCACTGCGCAAAAACTGGCCTGATTGGTAACGTCTCTGCCTGGTGTTTGCCAGTCGGGGGTTCGAGTCCCGCTCAGACTCATTAGTGCCATTAGTGTCTGCAACCTTACCATCCTTGTGAGCTAAGGTTGGGGGGGTTTGGGGGAGCCTATAGGTCTATCTGCTGAGTCATCAGCAGCCACTGCCTGACCTTCCATGATCCTAGCTTGGGTGGAGAGGAGGCTTGGGCGCTGATCATAGAATATATGGTCAGTCTCTAGGGCATTGTCCTGATTGGTAGGGCAATGTCACTGTCCCTTGCCTCGGCCATTCAAGAGCGACCTTTAAACCTTTAAAACCAATTTCAACGAAACTTGGTGAACATGGGGTTATGACCAAAGGGCAAATCTATTAGATTTTGAAGAAATTACATCGAAGTACAGGTACACACTGGAGTTAAGAACAAAAGAAGACTGCTTGGCGTGGCGAGGGCATGCACTCTATCGAGTGCCCCTCTAGTTCTTTGTTGGTATTGTTTGTAAAATATCAGACGCAAGAACTTTTTTTTTATGATACATTGTTAAGTAAGACGGTGTTTACTGACAATTCTTTAGTATTATAAGGGCAATTTTCATGTTGCATTTGCATTTGGTTTTAGTTAGGAAGACGCATAAGCACACACACACACACACACACACACACATATATATATATATATATATATATATATATATATATATATATATATATATATATACATACATACATATATATGTATATACACTTATATATACAGTATATATATATATATATATATATATATATATATATATATATATATATATATATATATATATATATATAGAAATATTTAGCAAAAGGTAAGGAGGTGTATGTTGCGTTTATGGATCTGGAGAAAGCATATGATAGAGTTGATAGGGAAGCAATGTGGAATGTGATGAGGTTATATGGAGTTGGTGGAAGGTTGTTGCAAGCAGTGAAAAGTTTCTACAAAGGTAGTAAAGCATGTGTTAGAATAGGAAATGAAGTGAGCAATTGGTTTCCGGTGAGAGTGGGGCTGAGACAGGGATGTGTGATGTCGCCGTGGTTGTTTAACTTGTATGTTGATGGAGTGGTGAGAGAGGTGAATGCTCGAGTGCTTGGACGAGGATTAAAACTGGTAGACGAGAATGATCATGAAATGGAGGTAAATCAGTTGTTGTTTGCGGATGATACTGTACTGGTAGCAGACACAGAAGAGAAGCTTGACCGACTAGTGACAGAATTTGGAAGGGTGTGTGAGAGAAGGAAGTTGAGAGTTAATGTGGGTAAGAGTAAGGTTATGAGATGTACGAGAAGGGAAGGTGGTGCAAAGTTGAATGTCATGTTGAATGGAGAGTTACTTGAGGAGGTGGATCAGTTTAAGTACTTGGGGTCTGTTGTTGCAGCAAATGGTGGAGTGGAAGCAGATGTACGTCAGAGAGTGAATGAAGGTTGCAAAGTGTTGGGGGCAGTTAAGGGAGTAGTAAAAAATAGAGGGTTGGGCATGAATGTAAAGAGAGTCCTATATGAGAAAGTGATTGTACCAACTGTGATGTATGGATCGGAGTTGTGGGGAATGAAAGTGATGGAGAGACAGAAATTGAATGTGTTTGAGATGAAGTGTCTGAGGAGTATGGCTG
>NC_090769.1:29032607-29035107 GCF_036898095.1 Palaemon carinicauda
AAGGGCGCAACGAGATCCGGATCTGTCAGCGAGATGTCTTCTCTAGGCGTTCCGAGGGAGGCAGTAGAGGGGGGAGGGGGGGGGGGGGGGTAGGCAAAGGGGGGGGAGGGTAATCCTACTGTTGCTTCTGAAGGCTTAATCAGGAGACAGTGCTGAGCAATAAAAGGAGGGAGATCTATTGCAAAATATCTGTTTTCTTCATTAGATTGTAGCTTACCTGCAGCAGTGATGTGAGTTGCTTTCCGGTCATCAGATGCTGAAGGGGGGGAAAGGGGGGAAGCAGGGGGGGGGCCAAAGGGGGGGGAGGGGGGAGGCAGGGGGGGCAAAGGGGGGGAAAGGGGGGAGGCAGGGGGGGGGGCAAAGGGGGAAGGCAGGGGTGGGGCAAAGGGGGGAGGCAGGGGGGGGGAGTCCGACTGTCGTTTCTGAAGGCTTAATCAGGAGACAGTGCTGAGTAATAAAAGAAGGAAGATCTATTGCGAAATATCCGTTTTCTTCATTAGATTGTAGCTTACCAGCAACAGTGATGTGAGTTGCTTTCTGGTCCTCAGGTGCTGAATCTCATCTTAATTTGTTGGACAGGAACTTACTGTCTAATAGATTTCTTATTCCTGATCTAGATATTAATCTCTGGCATTATCTATCAGTAAGTTCTTTGTGCATGTTGCATAAGATTATTCATAATTCTGAACATTCTTTGCTTTCAGATCGACCCGGACTGTACCATCATATTCGTAATACTAAATATGCAGTTAATGCTAATATTCATGCCTTCTCCATCAAGAGGCTCAATACTACACAGTATTCTGGAAGTTTTATTCCAGTTGCGACCAGGTTGTGGAATAATCTCCCTAATCAGGTAGTTAAATCGGGGGAACTTCAAAAGTCCAAACTTACAGAAAATGTTTACATGTTGAACAGGCTGACATAAGTCTCTTTTTATAGTTTATATATGAAAAATCTATTTTAATGTTGTTACTGTTCTTGAAATATTTTTTTCGTTCGATTGTTCATTACTTCTCTTGTAGTTTATTTATTTCCTTGTTTTTTTCCTCACTGGGTTATTTTTCCTTGTTGGAGACCTTGGGCTTATAGCATCCTGTTCCTCCAACTAGGAGTTGTAACTTGGCTAATAATGATAATAATAATAATAATAATAATAATATCAGCTGGGTTTTCTAGTAGTAAAATTTAAACAAGAAAAATCCTTGCCCCTTTTTCCAAAACATTGCTTAAAAATAAAGAAATAGAAGCAAATAAAAAACTGAACAATGAATATCTTGTTTTGGAATCCTAAGTAAGAGACACGCTAACTGATTCCTGTAAAAAGAAAAAAAGAAAAAAAAAGACCTAATTGGTAGTAATTCCTCGTTGAGATCTTTATCAAGTACTGGTTTGGTCCTAGTAATCGCAAAGCGCTCCTGTTGCTTGCTCTCTCTCTCTCTCTCTCTCTCTCTCTCTCTCTCTCTCTCTCTCTCTCTCTCTCTCTCTCTCAGGTTTATTGATATTTAGATTAACGAAAAACAATAAAGAATAAAGCTTTATCCTTTGAGTTCTGGACTGCTAATTTGTGTAGTTCCTATGGTAACTTAACGATAAATTTCTAAAATATTTCATATAAGAATCAAGTAAATCGTTTTATTAACGCGATGATATCAAGTGCACATAAGTATTATTTGTATTTCTTAAAAATCTATTATGAAAATATTATTTTTAAATAGATACAAAAATATAAATAAAATCTATCTATACCGATTCATTCTCTCATAATATTTATGCTTACTTCGTTTTCCATCACTCCTACTCGAATCCATTGTTGAGTTACCTTCCGGATTTGGTCCACTGGACAAACATACGCTACCGGGGTCTAAGCGACGTCAGGCAGGGCAGCGGGTCGGGACTACGATCCACCCCAAAAGCCAAAGCAAGTCCTTCAAAAGAAGGCAACCGTGTTACCCCATACGAATGGAGAAAAAAAAAATAAAACATGCTAATAGACGAAGTATTATTCAATCCTGCGGTCTGGCCAAGGAGCATAATGATATTAATAATAACAATATAAAATAGAAATAATAATAATAATAATAATAATAATAATAATAATAATAATAATAATAATAATGATGATAATAATAATTATAATAATAAAAATAATGATAATAATAATAATAATAATAATAATAATAATAATAATACCAAGGGGTATAACCGAAATAACAACATTCCGCTTAAACTCCGGTTGGCTAATCGACGTTTATCCTGGTGCCTTTGCATAAATACATTCTTGATGAGTTAACATGATGCCATTAAATTGATTATACACGCACACGGATGATACTCCAGGGCTTGTTGCGTTATATTTCATTCAGATGGTTCAATACCAGAGTGCTAAAGTTATTCAAGGCGTAGCCTCTAAATGAATGTTTTGAACAAAGCCCTGAACATTAAAGTACTTTGTAATATTTTCAGTATTGTTGAAAATACGCAGGTATTTCATCCTATT
>NC_090769.1:29040107-29047607 GCF_036898095.1 Palaemon carinicauda
CACAATTGTGGATAGGCTGCATTTAACCTGTCATGGAATACACGTTACTAATCGTCGAATAGATTTTATCAGGTCATTCGAACATTCATGCCTTTATTTCAGCTTCTAAGAGCGTCTTTTGTAGTTTTCATTCCCCCGGAAGATATACATCAGGGTTTCAACTTTTAAGGTAATTACCTTAGTTTGAGGTAAGTTTGCGTGGTTACAATCTAATTTTTAAGGTAACTATATTTTTAAGGCAATTTCGGTTTTCCTAGCTTCATATTTAAGGAAATTGGAAAAGTTTTAGGGTAATCTAAGGTAAAAAGCAGCATCATCTAAGGTAATGGACACATGCTCAAGCTTAAACCCTGATGTTGGTGTTGGAAACTCAATTATTTCTCAATTATGTCGACCTTTATAGGTAGTGACAGGAAACTGCCGCCTAATGAGACAACATATGCAGTCGACGCGTGTGAATTCAAATGAAGATCTGATGGAAATTAAGTGGGCGCGGCACATTTGTATCCATTCACGGAGATTTTCCCGCCTTGTCTATTTTTTAATTTCATTAGTGGTCTGGGGGAGGGGGAATTGCGGGATTTCCTGCTTTACATTGGTTGATGTTTAATTTTTTGTTTGTTTGAAGTTCTGTGTTTCATACAAGGATTATTATCCGTCCGGGAGGTTCTTCATAACCTTTTAGATGATTATGGTACATTCTTACAACTTGGTGTCTTTACTATTAACGTCTGACTGTTTAAAAATCTAAATTTTTCTCTATTTAGTTTTTATACTTTTAATATTCAGACCTTCTAATAGATTTTCCTTTTGTCAAATAAGAAGTAAAGCCTTTCTTTTTGTATATTCGGTCAGATTATTAAGCAGATATTTTCCAATATACAAACAGATGCATGCTAAATTATTGATATTTCTGTATACATATATTGGATTTATAATACATGCAAGTACGTATGCAAGTGTATTCACATAAAAAGGACATCTATGCAAAGGCGTTTTTTTTAAACCACCTCCCACTGAGTGGAGTTTGGCTAGTTTAGATATCTCAATTTCATTGCAAATGGGGTTTAAGAAACAAAATTCTGTGCGAGCAAAAATTCCAATTACAGACAGAGATATTTTTAACTATAAATCTCATCGCATAAAAGTAATGTTTTTCTGAGACTGGATTTTTATGCATTTTACACAATGCATTCATGCTCAAAATTATGTTTGCAAGTTGCTTCCCTAAATATATATATATATATATATATATATATATATATATATATTTATATATATATATATATATATATATATATATATATATATATATATATATATATATATATGTGTGTGTGTATGTGTGTGTGTTTGTGTGAGTGTGTGTTTAATCGCATATATACATATAAATGCACACAAAAATACATATGTATATATTTATGAATGTACAAGAATATGGATAGATATCTACGTCTGTGCGGCGTAACTGCATACTCTCCTAGTCGTTCAGTTTTTAAAAGAATAGTTGTGAATCGGTAGAGAAATTTTAGGACATTTCAAATGATATATTTGCTATATCTTAAAACCATTGTTTCAACAAACAACACCACATATAAATCTGAGCCTAAACTCGTTCAAGATCGGATTCACGATAGCGAGGAATGAAGAAATAGACCATAGATTACGATAGGGATTAATACAGTATAGGAATCATGTAAGGTGCCATATATTATATTCTTTATGTCGTGACTTCATTCATGCCTTTTTTTTCTCTATTTCCTTCATGCTTTAAAGAGACAGACCAGTCTTGTATCTGAGAGGGCAGGGTAAGGTCAAGTGCTTTTCAAGTTCTTGTTCGTTGTGAGTTCTGCTTGAAATCGCGTAAGATTAGATTTTTTTTTTTCAGCCGAAGATTAAGATACTCCAGTAGATAGATACTCTGAAAACAAACTATAAAAATGTATTTGATATCCCCACTTGACTGGCAAACCCCCACGCTGATATCTGCATGGATAATTTTCTCAACCGAGTTAAAGTATCGAAGCCAATGAAAACAAACTCCGACATCCAACTGATAGCAAAAGCAAACACAGATCCTTCTTCGAAACGCTCATGTTATTACGTTTGCGTAAAACGAAACCACTGAAACCAGTGGTGTTGTTTTTTACAAAGATGAAAACAGATGATGAATGTAAACCCGCGAGTCTGACTTTGCCTTTATAAACATTGCGCGAGATGATTCATAAATGACTTTTATCCTTAAAAAGCTTTCGACCATTTTAGCGTGTTAACGTCCAACGGAGACTGCTCGGTACAAAGGCTTTACACAAAAGGAAGAAGGAAAACAAGATTAAATCGAGGCTAGTTTTAACGCCTGCCAAAAACCCTTTTTTCACGCTCCAACTTAACCCACCCCCCAGCCCCCACTCCCCCCAAAAAGTGACCTACTGTACCAACCATGTGTCACACAATTGTACATAATTCCTATTGTATATATTATGCTTGTATCTTCGCTCTTCTCGCACTAAAACGAACATGAAAATTCATGTCTCTGGTTTTCCTCTGTAACATTGTCTGTCTTGTGAACATGTTATGTCCTGTTGCCTTGAGGTTTTGTATATAAAGGAGAGTGTTCTATAATAATATAACTCAGTTGATTGCATCCTGCCTTTGAGTTCACAACCCTCTCTCGGCCCGTCACACTACAGTACATATCAGGTAGAAAAACTCTAACTCTTAGAAGAAGATGAAGAAAACAAGGTCCCGGGAGAAGGAATCTGCAACTGATCCTATGCCAATCCACCTAAAAGCTTAGCTTAAAAAGGAACAACCACTCACCCACACACAAACACACGTACACAAACACACGCACACACAGGTACAGATTAAAGACTCCGGGCATGGGGATTAAGAGTGCGTTCGGCTTTATGTGAAGACTCCAGCAGAGATAGAAAAACGTCCTGCGAAGGATGGATTGGTTTCTCGTCTTTATGAATAAACAGCAGGAGATGGGATCAGAGGAACCTGGCTTGAAAAGCCACAAAAATATACCTTCTAGTCATGCTTCTCTACCTCTCTTATTCTCTTCTTTGCTGCTTTTTGTGTGCAGTTTGTAAATTTATGATCAAAAAGAAAAAATATTGTCAGCTCCTTTATTCAATTTCCCCCTGCTCTCTCTCTCTCTCTCTCTCTCTCTCTCTCTCTCTCTCTCTCTCTCTCTGCCTGGGCCTTTTTGCACTATGCTTTTAGCCGAATTGGCTCAGGATTCGTTGCAGATTTTCTCTGTGCCTCTATAATCTCACAGGCTGCATATTTTTCCACTTACGATTTTGATACATAAAAACACACTCAACAAATTGATCTCGCAATGGATTCTCTACCGGAAATTAGTTACGGTAACAAAGGCTTTAAATTATATTGATTATGATTGGCCATTTTTTTTTCCAAATAACAAAATGTATTCAGGCCATTTATTGTTAATTTATTCTCATCATTTATTTATTTCCTTATTTCCTTTCCTCACTGGGCTATTTTTCCCTATTGGAGCCCTTGGGCTTATTGCATCTTGCTTTTCCAACTAGGGTTGTTGCTTGGCTAGTAATAATAATAATAATGATAATAATAATAATAATAATAATAATCTTATTCCATTCATAAATACACATCAAAATGCCACCCACTAGAATTAGATTATTATTTTTTTATTGCATTGTAATAAACGTTAATCAGTTTAATAGATGAAATTAACTTCGCTGAATTCGTAGAAAGATATAAAAATCTTGACCATTAAACTTTCAAGATAAGATGAAAATATGATAATCCTACAAATAATATGATATCATTTTAGTCATAGGGAATATAGCATTAAGTAATTGCAATAGTTACCACGATGACTAAGGATATGCGTGTTTTTTTTTTTTTTTTTGCTTATAGACTCGCACATACACACATACGCACACAAACACACACACGATATATATATATATATATATATATATATATATATATATATATATATATATATATATATATATATATGTATGTATGTATGTATGTGTGTGCGTGTGTTTGTGTGTGTGCGTTTGTGTGTGCATACGACGATAGGATTACAAATCCTAGACATCCTAACCCATCATTGCTGGAAATAACGACCAATTGTTCATCGGAATGCTGTAATACCATTATGTAAAATATGCCTGATGACCAATAATCTAAAAGAATATGTCAGAGATAGTGATCATCGGTTACATCTCATACATAGAGTATTATATGGTCCTAATTTAATATGACTCATACCTGAGCTTGGAAAACGTTTCCTTAAGAATGCTGAATACAGCTGTCGAAGAAGATATTACACAACTGATTTACTGAGACTTCTGTTTAAGAGGCCAGTTTTTTTTTTTTTTATTTCTTTCGGGTTTTATCTGGATAATTGGCGGATACTGGACGGTATTTTAATTGGATACATCATTGGGATATAGGAAAATACACGACATTGTTGACTGTTTTTAGATATCAGCGGGGCAGGTGGATACGAGATAGTGTATACTACACAGTATTCTAGAAATTTTATTCCAGCTGTTACAAAGTTGTGGAATGATCTTCCTAATCGGGTAGTTGAATCAGTAGAACTTCAAAAGTTTAAAGTTGGAGCAAATGTTTTTATGTTGACCAGGCTGACATAAGTCTTTTTATAGTTTGTATGTGATATATCTGTTTTTGACATTGTTAATAGTTTATATATGACATTTCTATTTTGACGTTGTTACTGTTTTTAGAATGATTTATTGTTAGTTTGTTCCCATCATTTATTTATTTCCTTATTTCCTTTCCTCACTGGGCTATTTTTCCCTATTGGAGCCCTTGGGGTTATAGCATCTTGCTTTTCCAACTAGGGTTGTAGCTTGGCTAGTAATTCTAATAATGATAATAGCGTATATAATTGGAACTTTCACTTTGAAGCTGGTTGATTTAGTTAGAAATTATTAGTATATATATTTATCTATTATCCTATATTAATTTTTGGACGTAAGAAAACTTTATCATCAAATAACTTAGAATCAACAAAATGTTTTGAATACAAAAGTTTTCGAATATATACAGCTGAAAAACTCCCACGAAAACTGGGTTGTTTGAAAGAGTAAGAAAGAGTTGAACGTGTTTTGAGGCATTTCACTTGAGAAGAGGATAGAGAAATTAGGCAATGACGTAAACTGTTGATGTGGTATTTCAATAAACGGGGACTCGATTAGAAATTTCACGTAACCTATAGAGGCCTGGAAGCATTGAAAAAAATTATCAGGTGTATACAATTTTCTATATAAAGGCCAGTGTTTATGGAATATTCCATGATATTATGAGAGTTAGTGTTATTAGATCCACATAAGAATGCAAGACAAAATTTCTCTCTCTCTCTCTCTCTCTCTCTCTCTCTCTCTCTCTCTCTCTCTCTCTCTCTCTCTCTCTCATTGAATATTATTGAACATTTGGCAAATTTTCTGCTTCAAAATATTAGAAATTAAACATCTCGTGTTACGGATTATGGGCCCTTTCACAAATACTATCTTGTCAATCGTGAACTTGGAAAGAAAGCCTTGACCCAGGCATGATAATGATAAGGTTTCACTATTAAAAAATTGCATTAAAAAAACGGTAAATGCCTGGCAACATTTATTCCAGGATTTTTACAGTTTTAAAAACGGATATATTGACGTGAAGGATTGATATTACGGTTATCAACCAGTAAAAGATAATAACAAAGTATGGTAAAATTACGGTCACCTGTATTTTACTGAAAAGCGGCTACGAACAGTATATTTTTACGAAGAATTTCCGATTAAAATTGGTTTTTATTTTTTAGTGTTCTTTGAATATTTTATAGGAAGCTGCCTGGTGTCATTAATACAGAGAAATGGAAATGAAATCAACGAACCGATCGTCCCTTATTACTGAAAAACAAACAAAGAAACGAAGGAACAAACAATCAACAACAACCGCTTTTCTCCTGGCCATGAGAAAGGCATAAACACAGGGATTCCCTAGAGCCTCATCCGGTTCCTTCGGTGTGTATCGTCCGTCCCAGGACCCATACAGGTCCTGGTCCGTCCCTTCATTTCATGCCAGAATCGCAGACGCCATTAAGGTCGTCTGAGAGAATCTTTCCTCCTTGCTGGAACCGCTCCGGCGATATTATCCGCTATATGGCCTGCGTGAAGGCTGATATATGCGCCACTTCGTTGCAAAGCTATTATTTCTGAGATTCTCCGCCTTGGAGGAATATCTTTTTTTAAAGATGTTCTGTGAATTCTTGAGGTTGGGGATTTCGATTCCACTTATTGAGAGAGAGAGAGAGAGAGAGAGAGAGAGAGAGAGAGAGAGAGAGAGAGAGGGGTAAATTAATAATAGAGAAGAGAGAGAGAGAGAGAGAGAGAGAGAGAGAGAGAGAGAGAGAGAGAGAGAGAGAGAGAGAGAGAGAGAGAGAGAGAGAGAATTAATAATAGAGAAATACTATTGCTTGTTCTTTTGGTGTGCCTATTCCTGTCAGCGGTAGTGTGTGAATACATACATACACACACACACACATATATATATATATATATATATATATATATAGAGAGAGAGAGAGAGAGAGAGAGAGAGAGAGAGAGAGAGAGAGAGAGAGAGAGAGAGAGAGAGAGAGAGAGAGAGAGAGAGCGTGTAGATTAATAATAGAAAAATACTATTGCTTGTTCTATTGGTGTGCATATTCCTGTCAGCGTTAGTGTGTGAACACACACACGCACACACAGAGTAAATTAATAATAGAAAGATATTATTGCTTGTTCTTTTCGTGTGCGTATTCCTGTCAGCGGTAGTGTATGAACACGAGAGAGAGAGAGAGAGAGAGAGAGAGAGAGAGAGAGAGAGAGAGAGAGAGAGAGATATGAATCATTCCATTAGAAGAAGAAGAAAAAAAAATTTAAGTTAAAGGGTCGTTCGATCACGCTCAGGTATCATTATGACCCATTAGTTTATCGCCAAAGAATTTTTATTCCATTTAATCTGGCCCTACGCGAAGTATCCTCCCAGTAATTCCCAAGTGATCTTCGGAGCAGTGTTGCCAGGTTTTATAAATGAGAAAAGGGCAATTTCTATTCAACTACAGCTTTAAAAAACAACTCATTGGTAGAAAAGAACAAAAATATAGCATTTAAGCCCATCTCTTTTCCATGATATTGATAGAGGCCAACCAATTTTGAAAAGGTCAAATTTGAGGTTTTTGGCCTTAAAAAGGACAACCTGGCAACACTGGGAAGTACGGCTGTAGGTGGAGCTCACGAAACTAGACCCTTTTAAAGCGCGTGTGTTTTTCCATTTTGCTCTGACTGATCGATCGCTTTATAGTGTGCTTTATTGTATATATTTTTACTCTATATTACATGCTTCCCAAAGAGGGTTCCTTGTGATAAACTGCCGCATCCTTATTGCACGTGATTGAACGCCCTCTTAAAGATATGCAACGAGTCCCTGAAATTTCAG
>NC_090769.1:29052607-29057607 GCF_036898095.1 Palaemon carinicauda
ATGAAAAAGTAAATCACAAATAAATCCTCACATTATGAAAAAGTAAATCACAAATGAATCCTCACATTGAAAAAGTAAATCACAAGTAAATCCTCACATTATGAAAAATTAAATCACAAATAAATCCTCACATTATGAAAAAGTAAATCACAAATAATCCTCACATTGAAAAAGTAAATCACAAATGAATCCTCACATTGACAAAGTAAATCACAAATGAATCCTCACATTGAAAAAGTAAATCACAAATGAATCCTCACATTATGAAAAAGTAAATCACAAATAATTCCTTACCTTCTAATTGACACCGTCTTTTTTTTTCTTTTTGTCTTGGCAATCTTTACAGAACATTGCTGTAGAAATGTGCTGGTCTTCCCGAAAAATTAAGTCAGAATCAGACTTACGAGGCATTATTTCACGGTTATTTTTTTTCTTATTTAGTTTCACATGAGTAACAATACCTATACACTAAACGATGGGTATTTCCATTACAATCAATTGCCGACATAGATAAAATTACTTTAAATTTCGTAATAGATTGTAGGCCTACTTCCCATAAGTTCCCTCATGGAGACGTATTTACGTGATGTGTTTTAACTCGAACTTAAGAAAAGGTTTGGAAAAAAGTGTCTGTTGTAAAACAACATCCGGGAACTTGGGCATAAATATTTGGAAGCTCCTAATTGGTTAAAAAAAAGGCAGGTAATGATTACGTCATACAAAGAAAACGAAAGGAAAAAAAAAACTGGCCAAAAGCGAATGCAAGCAACGCATGCGCAGTAACTCGACATCAGTCTCTCAGATGTAAACAGTGTACTAAGAGTGGGAAATTGTCTTCACATTTTAATAGACCGACTCGTAAGTTATTATGCCCCAGCTCCTATTAAACATATAGATTATAAAGAGAAAAAAATACTAAACTAGCCAGCACACGTCCATTTCTCATAGCGAATTTCAGTTTCGCTTGTACTTAAAGTATCATATATTTACCGATTATTAATTGCTAGCATTGCTTGGTCCCGAAGACAACTTCTTACTGTAATATATTTATGTGTACATTAGCATTGTTTCTAATCTTTGTCTTTATGTTTTCACTAAATAAAAAACTAAGAAGAAGAAGAAGAGCAAAGTAAACAAGTTACTGGTGGAGCTGCTCCACAAATTTTCGCCTGTTTTCTTTGAAACCGGAGATTTCACTGAATGGAATTGAGGTAAGAGGTTCATGATCATGCTACAATTTGTGCTATATGTAGACGGTAAGAGAATCATCTTCCATAGACAAAATATAGTGAAAGGTTTCATACAGACCAAGGTATATAGAAGACCTGCTAGCGTTTCAGATAACTTTTAGTTCTAGGGCCGAATCTCCGCGCTTTTTTGGGAGCGATGGTGGTGCCATCTTTTGAGAGATTTCGCTACTACTTTCGTCAAAATTATGTATGTTCAACGGTACATAGGAGAAAGGACTCTTTTGGGTTGCAGTTTTCTGCTTACCTTCTATGGAAATTGTGAGTGATATGATATTTTCGTGTATGAAATTGAATCCTAATACTATAATTGGAGTACAAATGATGAATAGGAATAGAGTTATCGGTAAAGTGACACCGGGAGTGTTTCCTGACATTATGAAACAATTCGAAGACAAAAATAATTAGTCCTGAGAAATGTGGACAGGTAAAAATTATTCATTTAAGTTCCTCTGTTACATATGTCTCCATAAGAAATGCGTCATTTGAACTTGGAGATGAATTATGAAATCAAGTATTATCAAAATATGGAAAAGTAGAAGAAATAAGACGTAACAGATATATTGATTGGGCATTAAAAGATTACTTGACAGGAGTACGGACAGCGAAAATGAGATTAAAAGAATTCGCTCCCTCATCTATCACAGTAATGGGGTTCAGCTGAAGAGGCTCTTTGGAAAAAGTGCGAAAGCTCCTGCTATTTTTAGAATATACAACGTATATAGTAGTGGATTTTAATACCCAATAAGTATATAGATAAGAATAGCAGGGAAATACTTTATTGGTAGTCACATGCAATACTGAATACAAAAGACAGGTTGTACAGTACATCATGAGACTAAAATGAGACTAAATGTCTATTTTGTGGTGCTGTAGACAATAACATGCATTTTATTTATTTTTGTCCATCACTAAACTAAATATTTTTTCTGGTTCAGGTCACTTTTGAAAAAATGTAAGATCAAAACAAATAGTTTGCTAAAGATTTTTAAATTCTGAAGCTGTCAAATAAAGATGAAAATATTGTAAAAGTACTGATATCGGATTTCTTAGCAGGATGAACCAAATTTGGTTATATTCATAAGAAACAGAATGTTAAAAACAAAAATTTTAATAAGTCAAGTTTTCAAAAAGGAACTAAATAAGGCATTTACAAAAGATTACGCTTCTCTTACATCATAGATGTTTATATTTTCAAAGATATGTATACTGATATAATCATTTAGAAAAAAAGAAATGTAGATACTTTTTTTTCGGAAATTATTTGAAATGTAACATTGGTACTTGTAAGTTAACGACTTTTGTACAGTAAACTTTATGATGAAAATATAAATCATATGAACTTATTGTATATTGTATAATTTCTATCAAATTATTATTATATTGATTTTGATTTATATATTGTAAAGCACCAAGTCACATCATAACTTTGAAAAGAATATTATTATTATTAGCTAAGCTACAACCCTAGTTGGAAAAGCAGGATGCTATAAGCCCAGAGGCTCCAACAGGGGACATAGCCCAGTGAGGAAAGGAAAAAAGGAAAATTGAATATTTTAAGCAGAGTAACAACATTGAAATAAACATCTCCTATATAAACTATTAAAACTTGAACAAAAAAAGCCGAAGAAAAATAAAATAAGATGGAATAGTGTGCCCGAGTGTAACCTCAAGCAAGAGAATAATCACGAAAAGAATGTAATTTAGTAAAATGTAAAAGAAAAAACTCCGAAAAAACTTAAAGCAGCAGCCCCCTGAAATGTAAACTGTTATAGGGAATGAAGAATTAAAAAGAAAAAAAAAATTTAAATTCAGGAAGATGCCTTCTTTTTCGCATTTCCTTCATTTCAACAAGCTCAAAATTTCCTCTAAATCTTCATCAACTTTCAGTCATCTTTAATAGCCGAAATCTGCGACTACATCATCTGAACAAGGCAACTGAGTAACTTGGGTATGATGAATCCGATGATCACTAATCCCCACACGCGACTTCATGGTCCGACGAGTTGTAAATTATTATCCAGTTCGGCTCTTTATATAGAATTGTGTTCACCCACGACACCTGTCAAGGTTTGTGGATAGACAGGTGACGGGTGGTAACATCCAACCAACTTTGAAAAGAAACAAATAATCTCTCTGTTCAAGTAGATACCAGTGTTTCGCCTTCACTGCAGTGCTAATAACCTGGTCTGATAATTTGTCTGATTATTATTATTATTGTTATTATTATTATTATTATCATTATTACTTGGTAAGCTACAACCCTAGTTTGAAAAGCAGGATGCTATAAGCTCAGGGTCTCCCGCAGGGAAAATAGCCCAGTGGAGAAAGGAAACAAGGAAATAAGAGAAGTAATTAACAATTAACATTAGAATAAATATTTCATATATAAACCATGAGAACTTTAACAAAATGAAAAACTAAAACAAAGAGAAACAAGACAGAACAGCGTGTCTGAGTGTACCCTCAAGCAAGAGAACTCTAACCCAAGACAGTGGAAAGCCATGGTACAGAGGCTATGGCACTACCCAAGACTAAAGTACAGTGGTTTGATTTTGGAGTGATCTTCTCGTAGAAGAGCTGCTTACCATAGCCAAAGAATCTCTTTTACCCTTACCAAGAGGAAAGTAGCCACTGAACAATTACAGTGCAGTTAACGCCTCGAGAGAAAAATTGTTTGGTAATCTCAGTGTTGTCAGATGTATGAAAACAGAGGAGAAGGATCCAACGTAGTACCATCTCGCCAGTCAAAGGACCCAATATCTCTAGCGGTAGAATCTCAACGGGTTGCTGGTGCCCTGGCCAACCTACTACCTACAAATTAAAGAAGCACTGCTCGCTCCGTAATCAGCAGAATTATCCTCTCTTAATTAGCAGCGTGTTCCTCAAATGGGCTGAACATCGTTTCGAGAATAGTATAATTATTGTTCATTAGCAACGTTCGATTTTGTCAAAACCATCCAGCGCACTCCTATGCCACGGTCTAGACACAGTCTTCATTAGTTATTTGTTGTGTGCGTTTGAGAGTGACTGGTCGTGTGAGTTAGTGCTTGTTTAGCCAGCTATCTCTGGTCACACTGAAGGTAAGGCTTACTAAGTGATCCTGCTAATTGATATGATCGCCGAAGTGTTCGATTTAGAAGTGAAGCAGTCTTAGATAAATATTGAATTTGCTTGGATACTTGTCAATAAAAGGTTTTCGAAACTGTTGTCCCTACTGGTTATAATCCAAAAGACTTTATGTCCAGACGAATTAGTTTGCATTTTTTACCATTCGTTTTTATTTCATTGTTAAACAGCTGTTTTTGCTTCTATTTGCACATTGACAACTACCATAACATGGTGTTATGATTTCCGTCTATTTGATTATTCAAGATAAACAATGCTCATCAATTTCTCTTTACTTTTTTCTCCAGTTTTGGACGCTCTATTCTTCACACAATTTATTTTGTCCAGTCAAGCAAAGAACTGATAGCCCACCACATCGAGGACGCCGACATTATCATCCTGTATGACTGGGGCAACGAAGAGCCGATGGACTCAACTGCTAGTTCTGGTAAGCTGCAAAAAATGCTTCTAAGTAGTATAATGTTTTGGTGCATATATCTAGATTTGGATATGTGGTCGTTTTTTTTTTATAATTATTCGACAATGATATCGTTAGATTGGGCAGTTGCATTTATATATCTATATACCAATACAAAATATGTCATTAAACTAAGCTGGGTAGTTCAGAATGAAACAGTTTTGGGT
>NC_090769.1:29062607-29075107 GCF_036898095.1 Palaemon carinicauda
AGAGCTTGCTGTGTCATTTCCTTTCCTCTGTAGGTTTACCCATTGTTTGGAGAGACGGAAGACAGAAGGTAAGTCCTTCTCATCCTCTTGTGTTGCCTGTCATGAAACTGTCTGCTATGGCTATGGCCACCCTCCAAGCTGTCTCCTGACTTGACCAGTGGTCAAGAGCAGTGTCATACTTAACGAAGACAACTGGATTATCAACCTTGGAGTCTTTGGAAAAATACAATAGTCTTGTGTTATCGGGTAGGAAGGCAGTGACCGTCTGGCAAACCAGTCGGCAAACCAGTGGGGTAACTGTGTTTTGAAGAGGAGAGATGCCTTAGTTTCCCATTTATTATAACATGTTAACCTAGATGTAGGTCTCTTTAGAACTCTCCAGTGTGAAAGAAACTTCACTCCTTCTTAGGAGTCACGTGCAGGCGCGGTATAATGAACTGCTTCGCAGGACTCAATGATCCTGCTTTCTGTTTCCTTAGAGGTCCCTGACTCTTTGAAGGGAATGGCAGCCAAACCCTCTGATTCAGTCATTGCAAGGAAGGGGACCCTGATTAGCACCACCTGCAACTTCTTTCCAGAAAGAGCCTTTTTTGAGCTCACACCCAACCTGGTTCCTTCAGAAAGAGTAGTGTTGGGAAGAGGGAAGGGAGAGGGAAACACTGATGCTTGTGTTCCCCCTCTCCCACTGAAGAAAGTAGGGGAATGCTTGTCTCGTCGTTAGGCAACCTGGGAAAGACATTGGAGCAATCTGTGGATAGCGATTGTCATTCAGGATGGCTACTTACTACGTTTTTGGACCGTTGGGTTCCCTATATTACTTACCAATAGTTCTCATACAGTCTTAACATTGATGAAGCCATGACCTAGGGAACAAAGGTGGGAGGGATGTTGGGGAAAGATAAGCTCAAAGTGGTTTGAGACGAGTTTCCAGGCTTCTACAGTCGGCTGAAGAAGTCAACTGGGAACTGGAGAATAGTCATCGACCTTTCTCCTCTGAACAAGTTTCTTCAGCAAACTAAGTTCAGGATGGAAACCTTAAGGTCTGTGTTGTGTTCCATCAGAAAGAGAGACTTCATGCTTTTGGTGAATCTGAAGGATGCGTACTTTCAAGTATCTGTGCATCAGTCCTGTCAAAGGTACCATCTGTCTTTACAGTACAGTGTACTAGTTCAAAAGACTGCTTCGGACTGTGTATGGCTCCCCTGGTGTTCACTCTGGTTTTCCCCTTGGTATCTGTTTGGGCCCACTCCCAAGGGATACATCTGCTGAAGTGTCTTGATGATTGACTAATCATGGCCTCCTCAGAGAGGCAGTTGCTACAATGCCAAGATCGAATTCTTGTATTTCGTTATGATCTGGGGATTGTGGTAAATTGGAAGAAATCAAAACAAATATCCATGAAGAATACTTGGAGATGCTGATCGATATAGCACCAACTAAAGTCTTTTTGTCAGATGATTGCACCTTGGCCACCTTTCCTCACTATAGAAACTTATTCCACATGCACACCTCCCATCAGAGATCTCTTTAGTGGTGTTTGAACGATCACTGGTCAGCTGCCAGGGATCCCCAGTTCCATTCTGTTCAAGTGGGACAGGAGACTATGGCTGAATTTACATGGTGGCTGAACGAGGAAAACCTCACCAGGGGAATCCCTGGATGTCCAACTATTCTCAGATGAGTCAAAGGAGAGATCGGCCACATACCTGAAATGACCTTGTCATGTGTTTAATAATTTGTGGGATTTACACACATTATATATATATATATATATATATATATATATATATATATATATACTGTATATATATATATAGATATATATATATATACATATATATATATATATATATATATATATATATATATATATATATATATATATATTATGTATGTGCTCAGATGCAAAAGAACCATAGGTAAAATAAATGGAAAATATAAGATTAAAACCTATTAGTTTCGTGTTACTTCTTCTGATGACTTGATTGAGAAGTCTTTTTACATTTTATATGGTACAGTGAGAGTACGAACATAGATAGTCCAACAGGTATTTTCAGAATAATACTCCATAACCAAACAAACAACGTAGGCTTAAATTTTCAGCTGTTCATGTAGGTGGAGTTCTTACCGCCCCCTCCCCTCCCCACATTAGCTCGGTGACAATTGGTGGTCATTTGGATGGCGTGTAATATTTAGGCCTTACGATACAGTTTCTTTATATTAATAAGTAAACCTTATTCATATAAATACACAAACATAATCATGTATTTATACCTGCACGCATGCAAATGATGCATACAGACCCATATATATACATGCTTGCACACACTATTAACATAAATTCACAAATTTTTGCATTTCTACATAAAGATATAATTCCATATATATTTATGCAGGTTTTACAGGAAAGCATATACTTATTTCTATACACAACAATTGTACCTACATGTGAAAGTTAACTTACAGTAGATCTGAAAGATTAATTTCACATGGGCAGTTAATATCTGAAGTACATAACCCGGTGCCAGTGTAGCCCGTTTTACATTAGGTAATTAAAGTTTTATTTTATAAAGCCAGTAGATCTCTTTTCACTTTTTATGGTATAGTATCCTCTTCTGCTCATGAAAGCACAAATTATTTCAAACGTTTACTGTAAAATTCACGGATGCACCCTAAAGAACTAAAATTCCTTGTTTAGAGTTGGCACTACAAGTATAGCTATAACCAATAGCTTCGAATTATTATTATTATTATTATTATTATTATTATTATTATTATTATTATTACTTGCTAAGCTACAACCCTAGTTGGAAAAGCAGGATGCTATAAGGCCGGGGGCCCCAAAAGAAAAATAGCCCAGTGAGGAAAGGAAACAGGAAAAATAAGATATTCCAAGAAAAGCAACATCAAAACAAATATTTATATATAATCTATAAAAAATTAACAAAACAAGAGAAATTAGATAGAAAAGTGTTCCCGAGCGTAACCTCAAGCAAGAGAACTGTAATCCAAGACAGTGGAAGACCATGGTACAGGGGCTATGGCACTACCCAAGACTAGAGTACAATGGATTGATTTTGGAGTGTCCTTCTCCTAGAAGTGCTGCTTACCAAAGCTGAAGAGTCTCTTCTACCCTTATTGACTGTCAAATTCCAAAATCATAGTTGCTTAGATAAACTAAAAAAAGAACCGAAAAGTTTTTAGCATTATCCCCGTAATCACAAGGCAATATAAAAGATAAAGTAATATAAACAGATTTTATTGCCCACGGTGCATCGCTAAAAAGGTAATCTTATCTGGAACCACAATGCATGATAGCCTACCGTTCAGACCTCTTGTGACTAATTTTATACATAGGCAACTATTTCAATAATTGTTAGTTTCCGACATATATATTAGTGTTTGTTTCGTACACTATAATTCAAATTGACAATATTGAATGATAAAGAAGACAAATTCAATATCTACCTCTGGTTTAAACTGTAATATTACATACATATGTATATATATATATATATATATATATATATATATATATATATATATATATATATATATATATACACACATATATATATATATATATATATAGATAGATAGATAGATAGATAGATAGCTATCCACCGAAACCATAAAACTTTGGGCATATGGAAAATCATGAATGCACAGAGGTACAAATTCAGCTTGAAGGCAGAGAGAGAGAGAGAGAGAGAGAGAGAGAGAGAGAGAGAGAGAGAGAGAGAGAGAGAGAGAGAGACTGAACGTGCTAATGTGAAACTCCTTTTGGGTAAGCCTATTCTTGATTCGCATCCAAGCGCTAAAGTTTGGCCGTAAGGATATATTTTATGGTTTATCTCTGCTATATCGCGGCTTATTATTGCTCGGCTCTTGTTGCCATGGCCTTGTGATTTTGATGATACGCATATTTAAAAATACGTAGGTTTATATGGATCTTTGTATGAGAGGTGTATGAAGGCGATGCATACGTTGTATTATACTGTATGTACATGTGTCTAAGGACTACAGTATATATATGCGTGTTGAATCTCTTCATATAAACTACGCAGTTTTACACTGGCCACGTTTATTTATTTGGAAAAAAACAAAGGTTTACATTTATTATTGAAAGTAGCTTGTAGGAGTATACTGTAATATCTCCCTTTTACTTTTGTCATTATAACTTGATATTCCTGACCTTTCAAGCTATTTGCATTTGAGTCTGTAATCCTTTAACGCGTTCAATTGAGGCAGATTACAGAATATCTTGCCTTTGTGTCTCATTGTACATTAGTCTTTACTATCTTGTATCATAAAATAATTTCCGCTGTGGTGGGAGAGACTTGTCTATTATTGCGGTGGTGGGAAAGACTACATTTAATACTAGGGTGGGAGAGACTGGCTTTTTATTGCTGAGGTAGGAGAGGCTGATCTTTAATTGCTATGATTGAAGAGACTGACCTTTTACTGTTCTGGTTGGAGACACCGACCTTCTATTCCTGTGGTGGGAGAGACTGGCCTTTTATTGGTATGGGACGAGACTGTCTTATTATTACTATAGTGGGAGAGAATGAACTTTTATTGCTTTAGTGAGAGACTGACCTTTTATTATTGTAGTGGGAGAGACTCATTTTAATGCTGTGCTGGAAGAGACTGACCTTTTATTGCTGTAGTGGGAGAGAGTTTATAGTTGTGGTGGGAGAGACTGCCCTTTTATTGGTATGATGTGAGAAATTAATCTTTCATTGCTTTGATGGAAGATTCTAACCATTTATTGCAATAATGGGAGAGACTGTCATTTTATTGCAATGGTGGGGACCCTGTCCCCTAATTATGATGGCGGGAGATTGACCTTTTATTACTCTCGTGGGGATCTGACCTTTAATTTCGATGGTAAAAGAGAGACTGATCTTTAAATGCAATAGTGAAAGAGACTGACCTTTTATTGCTGTGTTGGGAGAGATACCTTTTATTGCTATGGGAAAGACTGACCTCTTATTTGATTTGGGGAGAGATTGACCTTTTATTGCTGAGGTTTGAGAGCCTGGCCTTTAATTGCTATGATTGCAGAGACTGACTTTCTACTGGTTGGCTTGAGAGACTGATCTTTTAATACTATGATGGGGGAAACTGTTATTGCTATGGTGGGAGAAACTTTCCTTTTTATTGCTGTGTTAAGGGCGACTAACCTTTGTTTCATTTTAGTGGGAGATACTGAATCTTTATTACTATAGTAGAAGAGAATGATATATTATGGTTATGGTGAGATACACTGACGTTTTATTGCTGTGATAGGCGAGACTGACCTTTTATTGCAATGGTTAGAAAGAGACCTTTTTCTATTGCCCTGGTGAGAGAGACAGACTTATTATTGCTCTGGGCGGAGAGACAACGACCTTTTTTTTTGCTCTGGGGAGAGAGAAAGACTTCTTATTGCTCTGGTGTGAGAGACACTTTTTATTGCTCTGGTAGGAGAGACTACGACTTTTTATTGCTTTGGTGAGAGAAATAGACTTTTCATTGCTATGGTGGGAGAGACAACGACGTTTTATAGCTCTGGTGGGAGAGACAGACTTTTTATTGTTCTGATGAGAGAGACAACGACTTTTTATTGCTATGGTGGGAGAGATAACGACGTTTTATAGCTCTGGTGGGAGAGACAGACTTTTTATTGTTCTGATGAGAGAGACAACGACTTTTTATTGCTATGGTGGGAGAGATAACGACGTTTTATAGCTCTGGTGGGAGAGACAGACTTTTTATTGTTCTGATGGGAGAGACAACGACTTTTTACTGATCTACTGCTCTGGTGGGAGAGACAGACTTTTTATTGCTCTGGTGAGAGAGATACTTTTTATTGCTCTGGTGGGAGACTTTTTACTGCTCTGGTGAGAGAGACGGACTTTTTATTGCTCTGATGGGCGAGACAGACTTTTTATTGCAAGGTAGGGAGAGCATAACCTTTATACAGTACTATTGATTGGGAGTTTCAAATCCTACTACTTCAGAGAATTGGGGATTGACTTTCTAAAAGAGAATTTGTTTTTGATATCGATATATCTCGCAAGGCAATGACCTAATAACTTGAACCTTTAGGTTATATTCCTGTGCCATCACATATTCTTATTAAGCATTCATATTAAGATCATATAATTAGAATGATCTTAATGAAAGAACAATTAACATTTCTCCAGCATTGCCAAGCTTTTGCGTTAGAGAGGATATATTTACAATTACCGATACAACTATAAACAATTTTTTTTAAATAGTTGTCGTTTCGTGTTTTTAACTTCTTAGCCTCCAAATAGTCTAGAAAAGATCATATTGGAATTAAATGTATTAAGTAGACTTCACAACACTGAATGCCTTTGTTTATTGAATCTTTCACATACCAATCAACCTACTTAATACGAACATTCATTGACAAATAGAAACTTTCGAAATAAATTATTTTCATGAGATGCAACTAGGAATCATTATGCATAATTCTCTCTCTCTCTCTCTCTCTCTCTCTCTCTCTCTCTCTCTCTCTCTCTCTCTCTCTCTCTCTCTCTCTCTCTCTCTCTCTCTCACATGATCGTTGAAATTTTCTACTCATGCAAATAGAGGTTTTGTATTTTTTAGATGAACTTTGAATCTATCAATTGCAAATAAAAAAATAGGTAAAACTAGGACCGGAAAGTCTGGCAGTGAATTTGAAGTTGAGTGCAAGTTAAACACTAGTTTTATAAATCACAGTTTAAGTCTCTAACGAGCTACAGATGAGAGAGAGAGAGAGAGAGAGAGAGAGAGAGAGAGAGAGAGAGAGAGAGAGAGAGAGAGAGAGAGAGAGGGCGGGGGGCTGCAGAACCTTTTAGGAACATTTGGGTTAGAAAGCGACCTGAATGTTAAATCATCTCTCCTTTTTTGGTAAATTGGAGAAAGGTATGTAAAAAATATAAGACAAGACACATCTCCGCTTATCTTAGGGCTTTATAAAAATGACCATTGTTCTTGTTACTCCATTTTGTGATATGGAAGCGCTTAGTCCCGCCTTTCTCACAGTTCAAAAAGCTCATATCAGAGTTAATGATTTTAATTGGGGTTAACGGGAGATAACGCTGATGATCATAGTAGGATTTGGTGGGTTGTGGATTAATCTGATTTGGGCCATATGGTTCGGTGCTAGGGCCGGAATGGACAGAAAAATGGGGGGGGGGGGAGCGGTAATGGAAGCAAAGTGGAAGGGTAAAAAGTGGGTGCAGATAGTGGCTGAAGTAACGTTGAGAAGATCCTTTAGTTAGCATACAATGCACAGTGTGAGGTGCGCTGACGACTGCAGTACAGCTACTGCATAGGTAGATAAGATAGGTAGGGTAAGGGGAAGGGGGTGGAATTAGGATTGGAAGAATTAGTGGAAAAGTGTTAAAATGAAGTACAGTGGGAGGTGAAAAGATTGGAGCAGACCCAATAGCTATTTTTTTCCTGCCAACCCCATGCCTTATGGACTTCAGGAGGTGAGTTCTCTTGCCAGCCTCCGAGGGACTTGCGTTTTCATGATTATTCATCTTCTGTGGCTTGTTTATATATTTATGTCTGTCTACTTTTGTTTTATTGGTTTATTTCCTCACTCGTTGTTGCAAGTTCTGGGTAAAATGTTTTTGAATCTTTCCCAGGCTTGTGTGGCTCTTCTGTGGTACCTGACGTTTATTGATTCAAGATTGTATAATTATGTAATGGAGTTTATTATTATTATTATTATTATTATTATTATTATTGTTTAGGCCATATATGTTTGTTTCCATTTTGGAATTTTTGTAGGGTTTTCAATTTTTATTGAGTCATTGTGCATGCTGGTACTATTGGATATTCGAATAGAGGCCTTATCAGACTTTTGTAGATATATTTTCTTGTTTTTATCGAATAGTTTGAAACTTTTTAGTGCTCCTTTTCTGTGTTTTGCCAATTGGAATTTTTATTTGATATGGCTGCTTATACCAGTGTTTTGATAGAAAGACCAAGGTTTTTAACTTTGTTGTTAAATGGAATATTTATGTTGTTTACTGTTATTGGTACTGGTTCACTTTTTGATACTGATAAGAGTTGGAATTTGTTGCTGTTTGCTTTTAATTTCCGCTGGTTTTTGTAATTATTTCTTCTTTTGATCTTGACATATCTGCTGTGTAGATTATAAAAAGTGTTGGGGATAGTATGCCTCCCTGTGGTACCCCGCTTTTTATATCTATTGTTTCTCCAGTTTCCCATCTCTGCCACGTATTCTGACAGTTCTGTCTTTAATATAGCTTGAAAGTAGTTTTTCCATTATCATTGGTAGTTCCAATTTGAGTATTTTATATTTGAGGCCTTCATGCCATACTTTGTCAACTGTCTTAGAGATATCTCAGCAGACGGCAATAGGCCTACACCTCTACTGGAATGAAGATTATTTGATGGTTAAGTAATACGTTAACGAGAAACAGACTAAACGAAGGTTCTATTGGGAAATCAAGGATTGCCATAATATGATTTCAAGTAATTTGGTTCATAAATCTGACTTTTACTGGATGAAATCTTCCAAGAACCACTCTTCAGACTCATCAGTAAGTCGAGACGTAGTGTTGATTATGCATGTGCCCATTAGATATCGTATATAAACGAAAATGCTTGCCAAGCGACGGTGCTTGCATGCTAATGTGCTCGCCAACGGGACCCCCGTTCTTAAGTGTGCAAAAGACTTATGAAAGCATGATACTCCGGCTTCCTATACTCATGACCCGCACCCCCCCCCCCCCTCCCCTCCCCCAATCCTAGAGACCTCATGCCCCGCCAATCCCGCCTCCGCTAAACATGAAAAATGGCCGATAAATAAAAGAAAGACAGCATGCGTCGTAGGCGAAAGGCTGCGATAAACGATCGTATCTCTGTGGCGTCCGTCCAAATATGGCGTCAGGCTCTAGGAGCCTCTGGAGGTCACCGGACAGGAGGCTTTATCGGAGGAAAACAAAGATGGCTACTGGTCGGCGAAGACGTCTACAATATGATTGTCATCAGCGACGGGAGTTTTCGGTATCCATCTTCATTATCGGAGCATTCAAGTTCTTCTTTTTATCGTGAGACACGCTGGGATAAACCTAACCTTTGACCTGGAGGAGCCACAGATAAGCGGCGATAGACAAATAGCCCCGTGAGGGACTTCGTTCATTTCCTGAATTCATTGGCGGACTTCGACGCGGTGCGCAGGCGCCAAGAATATCCGAGGGTTAATGCCAGGAATGCCAATGGTCATACGATATTTAACAATCTTATTATCTTTCTTTAAAAGCACACAAAGGCGCCGTGTTGGTAATACCTGGAAATTTTCTGCCTTAACAATGATTTTCGAATAGAATCCATTTTATTTTTTTGTTTGACTTCTACCTCGAGGGAAATAAACATTTCAGTCAGCTGGGATGTATTTCACATATTTTGAATAAACTAAGGTATTAGGAAAACAGATACGGAGCAGGTTAAAGCTGATGATAATGATCAAAGTAATAGCAGTACCCCGAAAAGATAGTCATGATAATGAGAATAAAAACCCTGATAAAAGAAAACTGATCATTGCCATCAATTTTCAAATCAGATTTTAAAAGTTAACAAAAATTAAAAATTCCTATAATGACTTATTCTGTCATACTGCAGTAAATAATGTGGAATAACAGATTAGAAAATAGTAAACTGAAACAAATAAAACCAGATATTTCCACTACGAAAATCATCAGACCAGAAAGACAAAAGAACTTAAATCATTTTAACAAGAATAAGTATTGATCATACGAGATTGACCTATGGGTTTTTAATGTGAGCACCACATGTGATAACTCCCAAGTGCGATGAGAGTGACAGGATTTTAAATATTAAAAATTTACTGTGCGAATGAAGTCTTTTTAGAAAACATTTTCTTTCTCCGATCAGAAAACAGCCAGACATTTGATAAAATTCTGAGAGTTTTTCTATTTTTAAAATTTCAGCATTTTTACCATGCTGAGGTTTAAAGAATAAAATTTAGATTTTCAGCAGTTTTTATCTAGTTTATTTATTATCACTAAGATTTAATATTGCTTCCCAAATGAATTCGGGCCAGCTCTCTGAGTCAAGTTCGACTCATTGGGCTGGATAATATCCCTCAATTGATAAATAATAAATAATAACCACAACAAAATAAGTGAAAAACTATTTATTTGGATTAATTCTTGTTACCTGTTGCAAAAACATGGATCTTCCATTTGAAAGAGAATGCGTGAGAGAAAATGTAAAGGACATTAAAAGAAATAATATATTAGATATAAAGTAAAATTATTATTTATTATCAGGTAAATACTGGATGACACCCCTATGCCCAGCACCAGACCAAATGACAGATTTAATAAAACCATTCAAATTATATATATACATATATGTATATATATATATATATATATATATATATATATATATATATATATATATATACATACATACATACACAATCTCTCTCTCTCTCTCTCTCTCTCTCTCTCTCTCTCTCATAACAAACAAACAACCAATATCGCTAATCAGACGACAACTAAATTTAAAAAAAAATTCCTCATAAGCTTATTAACTGGAAAATCTCGCTAATAATTCTCCATTGCATCAAAATGGAGGTCATCTTTTTTCCTTTTAACTCATGTTAATGTTGAAAACACTTATGAATGCGAAAGATTAAACTCTCCTTGCGAAGTAAGAGTTATAGAAATCGAGGAACATGAAAGCGTTGAGAAAATTCCAGAGGTTAGTACAGTAGTTGGCTCTGGGAAAAAAAAAGTATGATTACTGAACAGAAACATCTTGGGATCGTTAATTATCCTAGGGTTGAAAAGGGAAATGTTTGATTGATGGATTTAACAAGTTATCTTTAGGACTAGTAGGTGATTGATCAAAAATTTATGGAAATGTTAGTCATAGTGATTTATCATTAAGTGAACTAGAAGGATAAAATGAGAAAAAGAGAAACTGGATAAGATCGGACAAGGGTAATTAATGATAAGAATTTCCTCTTATCCTTTTGTGTACTGGAAGGAAGCAATCGGTGGAAGGCTACTAAGAATATTGAAACAGTAATCCGAACAGGGAGGAAAACACAAACTATGTCTGTAAGTAGAATTATGAACAGCTTGTTTGTTTGTTTAAAGGGCTGTTTATTTGGTCTTGTGCAGCAGGGGAGCCTACTCTCTACAGGAACTCCACGGTCGTTTTATGATGTTAATTCGGGAGCATTTAACATTTCACATTGCGTACTGTTCGCTTACTGTTTGATCATCACTGTCAAAACACTCGCAGAATACGAAAGTCTTTAGTTCCTTCTCGAAAGCCTTAATATCTTCAATTATTCGGATGTCTCGTGGGAGCCTGTTGACGCCGAAGAAATATATTTTTTATTTAATAAAAGCGTATTAAGGGCTACTTCTACCGCTGTGTTAGTTATGGCAATGAAATACATTTTAATTATATCGAATCAAAAGTATTAGATAGGGTATAGCTATCTGTGATATGCTGTACGTCTTATTATTATTATTATTATTATTATTATTATTATTATTATTATTATTAGCCAAGCTACAACCCTAATTAGAAAAGCAAGATGCTATAAGCCCAAGGGCTCCAACAGGGAAAATAGCCCAGTGAGGAAAGGAAATAAGGAAATAAATAAATGATAAGAATTAATCAACAATATATCATTCTAAAAACAGTAACAACGTCAAAACAGATATGTCCTATATAAGCTATTAACAACGTCAAAAACAGATATGTCATATATAAACTATAAAAAGACTCATGTCAGCCTGGTCAACATAAAAACATTTGCTCCAACTTTGAACTTTTAAAGTTCTACTGATTCAACTACCCGATTAGGAAGATCATTCCACAACTTGGTAACAGCTGGAATTAAACTTCCAGAATACTGTGTAATATTGAGCCTCATGATGGAGAAGGTAGAATGAAAGAATTAAAACACTTCTTCAGAATAGATTGATCACCGAAAATCTTGTAAGACTTTCTCATTAAGCCAATTTTTTTGTGCAATTGAAGAAGACACAGACCTAATGTGTTTCTCAAAAGTATATGCACTCTTAAAAGATAATGGGTAATGAAGAAACTAAAGCCAAAGCCCACAGCACAGATGATGATTCTAAAGTGAAGGTTTAAATATGGAACTTTATTCCTTAGAAAAAGTTTAAAGAGAAGAGGTTATTGAAGAAGCTTGTTGATAGAAAGAAAAATAGAGGAGCACTTAAAAAAACAATTGTATTGCTCTAACAACAACAACAACAACTACAACAACAACAACAACTACAACAACAACAACAGCAACAATAGATATAAAGGAAATGGATATAAAACGATACAAAGATAAGCGAGACTTAGCTAACAAAGTCATAAAACAGACTGTTGAAATCCTTGGAAATTAAATAAGTTAGATAGGAGAGAAGGTCTTCATTCGGGTATACCTTGAGGAGGCTGTT
>NC_090769.1:29080107-29082607 GCF_036898095.1 Palaemon carinicauda
GGAGTTGCTCGTGTTATTCACAGATTTGTGAATGAAGAAGAAGAAGAAGAAGAAGAAGTGGAAGTATTAGAAGTAGAAATAGAAGTATTAGAAGGAGAAGTATTAGAAGAAGACTTGGAAGATGGAGACTCAGAAGAAGAATTAGAAGAAAAAGAAGACATGAGGCAATATAAAAAAATCGATAATTCTTCTGATGAATATGATAATCTTGTGAACGTGCGAAACTTTACATACGGAACATGATAGTAATGAGTAATGACAAATGTTTTTGTAATTATAAAAACGATGGTAGTTTTTCATTTTTGTTTCGTTAAATTTTGATAAATTGTTCAGCCAACAAAGTTCGACGACTATGCTTTCTTTAGTTAAGCCACTGTGTTGGAAGAAAGGTTGGCTATTTGTCGACATTTTAATCGAGACAACCTTCCAAAAGAGCGAAAACAAGTAGAACCGTTAACCCAATTCAAGAATATAACTATGGGAAAGTTAATTTATTCACTGCTGAATGACCTTGCCAGAAGTATGATCTGTGTTGCTTCCGGTTCACAGTTCAGTTCTAGGAAAAGGGCAGTCTAAAATCCAACCATTGTTCTCTAGTCTTGGGTAGTGTCACAGCCTCTGCAGCATGGTCTTCCGCTGTCTTGGGTTAGAGCTCTCTTTTTTTAGGGTACACTCGGGCATACTATACTATGCTTCCTTATTTCCTTTCCTCACTGTGCTACTTTCCTTGTTGGAGCCTTTGGCTTAACTTGTAATAGTAATAATAATAAAAATAATAATGATGTTGATGATGATGGTGATTTTTTTGCATAAATTTAAGGAATTTTCCTGTTAAGAAATGTTCGACATTTTGAGTACCGCAATCCTATTTCGACGTAAGTCCTCTTACGAAAGCCGCAAATATCTAATCCCTTTTTCAAGATAATCTTTCTTCTTGCCCATAGATAAACATCTTATAGAACCAACAAAAAGCCAGAGTTTAATATTAATGAAGAGTCATGTCCACGAATTAAAAAAAAAAAAAAAAAACCACCATAGAGAACAATCCCAATCAACAAACATTGGCTGGAGGTTGTAAATGCCAAAACCTTCTTCTCACTTCCGATCTCCCTCCTGCTGCGAACAGCCGCGCTAATTACTGATTGCCATTCGAGGCAGACTTATAAGGTCAGAGACAGAGAAAGGGTTCAGGGACTGGCAAACCCTGGACCCACTGAGAGCAAACCATGTCTATAAATTCTTCTAATAGCAGGAGCGGCGATTATGGCTGACAACAGAAGCGTTTGAGTTGTAAAGGAGTTGGCATTGGGCTAAATAGACGACGCAATCATTTAAAAATTGAAAAAAAAAATTGCTTTTATTGTTTCCTGTAAGTAGGATTTAGGTGATCACTTTAGGATGCATTTGGGAGGCTTGTCAGATTTTATTCTTTTAATGTTGTTGCGATGCTTGAGTGTATAATCGAAAATTTTCAGAGATTTTGTAAATAAAAAGATAGTTTCCCAAGAGGTCGATTACGTGGTCATTCCTTTTTCAGACGTCACTTCGATTACGTGGTCATTCCTTTTTCAGACGTCACTTCGATTACGTGGTCATTCCTTTTTCAGACGTCACTTCGATTACGTGGTCATTCCCTTTTCAGATGTCACTTGGATTACGTGGTCATTCCTTTTTCAGAGGTCACTCCGATTACGGGGTCATTCCTTTTTCAGACGTCACTTCGATTACATGGTCATTCCTTTTTCAGATGTCACTTCTATTACGTGGTCATTCCTTTTTCAGACGTCACTCCGATTACGTGGTCATTCCTTTTTCAGATGTCACTCCGTTTACGTGGTCATTCCTTTTTCAGACGTCACTTCGATTACGTGGTCATTCCTTTTTCAGACGTCACTCCGATTACGTGGTCATTCCTTTTTCAGACGTCACTCCGATTACGTGGTCATTCCTTTTTCAGACGTCACTTCGATTACGTGGTCATTCCTTTTTCAGACGTCACTTTGATTACGTGGTCATTCCTTTTTCAGACGTCACTTCGATTACGTGGTCATTCCTTTTCCAGATATCACTTTGATTACGTGGTCATTCCTTTTTCAGATGTCACTTTGATTACGTGGTCACTCCTTTTTCAGATGTCACTTCGATCTTTTTCAGACGTCACTTCGATTACGTGGTCATTCCTTTTACAGACGTCACTTCGATTACGTGGTCGTTCCTTTTTCAGACGTCACTTCGATTACGTGGTCATTCCTTTTTCAGATGTCACTTTGATTACGTGGTCATTCCTTTTTCAGATGTCACTTCGATCTTTTTCAGACGTCACTTCGATTACGTGGTCATTCCTTTTTCAGACGTCACTTTGATTACGTGGTCATTCCTTTTTCAGACGTCACTTCGATTACGTGGTCATTCCTTTTCCAGATATCACTTTGATTACGTGGTCATTCCTTTTTCAGATGTCACTTTGATTACGTGGTCACTCCTTTTTCAGATGTCACTT
>NC_090769.1:29087607-29089488 GCF_036898095.1 Palaemon carinicauda
AGATGCAATGTAAAATGCAATACTGATTATGGTAAAAGATAAAAAATAGAAAAATAAGAATAAAAGGAAAAGTAAAATGAGAGATAATTCAATAGCCTTTAAAACGTAGCCCTTGATTTAGAGAAATAGATATGCTTTTAGCTATCATTTTTGATAAAAGTAAAAAAAAAGGAAAATAAGATCAAATGTAATATAAAAAGAGAAATAAATTCAGTGAAACTAAACAAAACTCATTACTTAAAAACCAGAAAAAAAAACAAGAAAATAAAAACTAAAGAATCCATCTGCCCGTCTCATTTCGCAACGAGAGACCACCTCGCAAGGCCATTGGCCACCCTGGCATCATAACAGCCCTGCTAATGAGGCCTCTGCCCCTGCCATGTGAGCCGTCCGAAGGCGAGCAACTGATGTTTCAAAATGCTCTCCAACCCGATAATTACTCTTCAACGAGGCCTCTCATAAAGCCTGGCGGGTGAGGTCCAGTCTGCGGTTATCGGTGCGAAACGATCGAAGCCGAAATATCTTCCACTCGATCGTTTTTTTTTTTCTGCTCTTCTTTTTTTTTTTCTTTCGTTCTTTCTTCGGTCAAGTCTTGATACGTTTTTATAAGTGGATTTTTTTCTGTTATGTTTTCTAGTATAGTTTGGTTTATTTTTTTATTTATTTAAATTTTAGCCTCGTTTTTTGGAAGAACTTTATTTAGCATTAATTTTTTGTAAAACTTAATCTCTCTCTCTCTCTCTCTCTCTCTCTCTCTCTCTCTCTCTCTCTCTCATTTTTTCCCATTTCTATATATTATTTTATCTTCATCCCTTTTCTATAAACTCCACAATTGTGTCTATTTTACGTCGCAAGAAAATGCAAACAAAGCTAACTAATTCTTAACATTGAAGGCAAGACTTTCCATGCAATATAATAAGCAGTAAATGAGATGCTATGTAAAATGCAATACTGATTAAGGTAAAAGATAAAAAAATAGAAAAATAAGAATAAAAGGAAAAGTAAAATGAGAGATAATGCAACAGCCTTTTAAACGTAGCCCCTTTTTTTAGAGAACTAAATCTGCCCTTAGCTGTTTTTTTTTCTAAAAGTAAAAAAAGTAAAATAAGAAAAAATGTAATATAAAAAGAAACAAATTCAATTGAAACTAAACAAAACTCATTGCTTAAAAACCAAAAAAAAAAAAAGAAAATGAAATAAAAACTAAGAGATCCATCTGCCCGTCTCACTTGGCAACGCGAAACCACCTCGCAAGGCCATTGGCCATTGGCCACCCTGGCATCATAACAGCCCTGCTAATGAGGCCTCTGCCCCTGCCATGTGAGCCGTCCGAAGGCGAGCAACTGATGTTTCAAAATGCTCTCCAACCCGGTAATTACTCTTCAACGAGGCCTCTCATAAAAGCCTGGCGTTGAGGTCCACTCTGCGGTTATCGGTGCGAAACGATCGAAGCAGAAATATCTTCCACTCGATCGTTTTTTTTTCTTTTTTTTTTCTGCCCTTCTCTTTTTCCTTCGTTCTGTCTTGAGCCAAGTTTTAAAACTTTTATATTCATGGATTTTTTTTTTTATGTTTTCTACTATAGGTTTTTTTTTATTTATTCAACTTTTAGACCCCCTTTTTTATGAAGCTTTCAGCCCCCCCCCCCTTTTTTTTTTAAAGAACTTGATTCTGCATTCATAATTTTTTTAATCTTAATTTTTACCCCCCCCCTCTCTCTCTCTCTCTCTCTCTCTCTCTCTCTCTCTCTCTCTCCTCTCTCTCTCTCTCTCTCTCTTTCTCTCTCTCTCTCTCTCTCTCTCTCTCTTTCTTTTTTTCCAATTTCTATAGATTATTTTATCTTCATCCCTTTTCTATAAACTCAATTGTCTCTTATTTTAC
>NC_090769.1:29092488-29099988 GCF_036898095.1 Palaemon carinicauda
TAATAAGCAATACCTGAGATGCAATATAAAATGTAATACTAATTAAGGTAAAAGATAAAAAAATAGAAAAATAAGAATAAAAGGAAAAGTAAAATGAGAGATAATTCAACAGCCTTTAAAACGTAGCCCTTGTTTTAGAGAAATGAATATGACTTTAATTATCATTTTTGATAAAGGTAAAGAAAAAAAAGGGAAAATAAGAAAATATTGAATATAAAAAGTGAAACAAATTCAATGACATTAAATAAAACTCATTGCTTAAAAACCAGAAAAAACAAGAAAATAAAAACTTGAGATCCATCTGGCCGTCTCACTTCGCAACTAGAAACCCTCTCACAAGGCCATTGGCCATTGGCCACCCTGGCATCATAACAGCCCTGCTAATGAGGCCTCTTCCCCTGCCATGTGAGCCGTCCGAAGGCGAGCAACTGATGTTTCAAAATGCTCTCCAACCCGGTAATTACTCCTCAACGAGGCCTCTCATAAAAGCCTGGCGGTGAGGTCCACTCTGCGGTTATCGGTGCGAAACGATCGAAGCAGAAATATCTTCCACTCGATCCTTTTTTTTTTTCTTTTTTTCTGCTCTTCTTTTTTTTCTGCTCTTCTTTTTTTTCTTTCGTTCTTTCTTGGGCCAAGTCTTAATACGTTTTTATAAGTGGATTTATTTCTGTTATGTTTTCTACTATAGTTGGGTTTATTTTTTTATTTATTTAAATTTTAGCCTCCTTTTTTTGAAGAACTTTATTTAGAATTAATTTTTTGTAAAACTTAATCTCTCTCTCCATCATTTTCTTTCGTTTCTTCCCATTTCTGTAATTTATTTCACCATGACTTTGCTATAAACTCCTCAATTGTCACTGTTCTACGTCGCAAGAAAATGCAAATAAAACTAATTCTTAATATTAAATGCAAGACTTTCCATGCAATGTAATAAGCAGTACCTGAGATGCAGTGTAAAATGCAAGACTTTCCATGCAATGTAATAAGCAGTACCTGAAATGCAATGTAAAATGCAATACTCACAATACTCACCCTGCAATGTTACCGCATTAAGTTCGACGAAATTCCCACTATAGAACCTTTCATACTATGCATAAATGCAATCACGACCACGCATTAAGATGCTTACAAGATCTTCAAGCGTTGCATTGGCATGCAAGCCAGTGTCCTCTATCTTTCATTTCGCAGTCGTTAATCTTCGCGCATCGTGGCGCAGGGAATGTTAATTCCCTTCAATTTCGTATCGGAGATCCTTTCGTCAAGTAGATTTGGGACAAAGTTATTTTCTCAATTCGTTTTTATTTTCCCTCTTATTTTCTTTTTCCTCTAAACGGATCATGTTAAGAGTGTTTAATTCCACTTATTGTTTTTTTTCCATCTTAGTGGAAGTCAATACTTACTGTATATTGATTAGGTTTTTCATTTTTTTTTTCTTTTTAATCGAAATTATGCAAACCCTTCGAGATAAGGTCGGACAGTCTTAGCCACCTCGGTGATAACTAATAATGATTTACCCACTACCTGGTCAGAGTTTATGGACTGGAAAAAACTGACCGTTTGGCCTCCCCCCAAAAAAAATATTTAGGAATCTTGCTTTCTGGTGGCCCAGTTACCTTCCCTTTATCAAGAATGAGCAGAAAAGCGAGAACGCAATTTGCAATTCGTAAGTCAAAAAGAAATGCCTTTTTATGGACACGGAACATTTTCCTGAATTGCAATTTTTTTCCAATAAGTAATTTGTTTTAGTTTCCTATTTTTCGAGTTTTAGCAAGTTATACCCTTCCATTTCCAAATTCACTATCTCTAAGAAGATGAAGCCTCCATTTAACTTTTACTTCTTAACTACGTATTAACAGCGATTGTATGCTAGGGAAATATAACTTCCTGTGTAATTACCCACGTCTTGCAGAATACAAAAACCGTGTGAGCTGGTGTACATCTATATTCATTATGCGAAAAGCATACCTCTTATGCGTGCTCATGACTTGCCCATAAACGTGTTCGTCATTATAATTCATATATGCCCGGTTTCGAAGAGCATGCGCATGTACGTCTGTGTACTTCAGTACGAGAAGGCAAGAAGGCGTGTCGAAACGAAGGCGTCTGCATTTGTGCTTTCACATGCAATCTCTGCATATCTGCCCGTGAACATATTTGGTATAAGTTTGTGACTCCATATGAATGCATTTTCCGCAATGATCGTATCGCATCGGCTAGGGACTTGGTGGGGGGTGGGGGGAGGGGGGTGGGGGGAGGGGGGTGGGGGGTGAGGGGGGGTGGGGGGGCCACTTGGCTCCAGATTGGTTGCACGATTGCTTGGCAAATGCACTTGGAATACGTGAGTGCGGAGTGCTGATTGTTTATTTATATTATTTATAAGTCTCTCTCTCTCTCTCTCTCTCTCTCTCTCTCTCTCTCTCTCAAAAAGCGTCCACTGATTATTTCATATTTTCAATACTTTTTCTCAGTTCAATAGTCCTTCCTAAAATTACCCTTCCCTCTCTCTCTCTCTCTCTCTCTCTCTCTCTCTCTCTCTCCTCCAGATTTTCATCATATAAATTTGTACAATTTCCCTTTTAAAATATTTCCAATTACCTTTTCCTTTAAAATCTCTCTCTCTCTCTCTCTCTTTCTCTCTCTCTCTCTCTCTCTCTCTCTCTCTCTCTCTCTCTCTCTCAACTGTCCTCTACAAACCCATGGAGTAGGCCAAAGGGTCTCAGAGGTCATTCAGTCGGTAACGTAATTCAGTTTAAAGGTCCCGAACTCCCGATAGAGATTACTGATGCCCAAGAGAGAGGGATGAATGAGGAAGGTCTTGAAACTAAGAGAAAAGGGTGCTATTATAGTATGCGATCTAGATAGATTGATAGATAGATCTTTATTGACAACAAATTCTACATAAAAAATTACAATAAGAATAATTACATGTCGACATGAATCTATTATACATATCAGGATAATTACATCATTCTATGCTCAATATATTCCCTAAAATTTATTTCTGTTATAGTATGCGGTCTTCGGTCAATTTTTTTTACCATGAAAAAAAAAACAGCACTAACGTACTATTTTCTTTACTTAATACAATGAATGGAAAAGAAGCAGTTACCTATTATAGGCATATCTTTATTATAAAAACATGTGATAAAAACCAGTTAACAAAATTATCTAGTAAATTTTAAAAAAAAAATTAAAATCTTTTGAATGATTCAACTTATGTATACAGTTCGAATATCATTTAAAAAAACTGTGAATATATAACCATCTTTTCGAGGTACTCTCCAACACCTTACTCTACCTTACCTTACTGTACCATGCCTTACCTTTACCATATTTTACTCAACCTTACCTTACTGTACCATACCTTACTCTACCTTACCTTTACCATATTTTACTCAACCTTACCTTTACCATATTTTACTCAACCTTACCTTACTGTACCATACCTTACTCTACCTTACCTTACTGTACCATACCTTACTCTACCTTACCTTACTGTACCATACCTTACTCCACCTTACCTTACTGTACCATACCTTACTCTACCTTACCTTACTGTACCATACCTTACTCCACCTTACCTTACTGTACCATACCTTACTCTACCTTACCTTACTGTACCATACCTTACTCTACCTTACCTTACTGTACCATACCTTGCTCCACCTTACCTTACTGTACCATAACTTACTCTACCTTACCTTACTGTACCATACATTACTCAACCTTTCCTTACTGTACCATACCTTACCTTTACCATATTTTACTCAACCTTACCTTACTCTACCTTACCTTACTGTACCAAATGGGAGGTATTCATAAAAATGAAGGATATCCTTGTAAGCATAAGGTAGAAGTACAAGGTAATTTTCTGAAGCAAAAGGTAGAAGTCTAGGCAAATCTTTCTTTCCATATTCATAATGATTACCTTTTACTGGCGAGGATATCCTCCAGGCAGAAGTAAAAGGTTGACTCGTGTTTCGGGAGCGCTTAATTACATGTTGGAACTTGTAAGATTTCATTTGTGTTGTCAAGATAAGAAAGAGTTTAGTATTTATAATACATATTTAATGCCCTGTTTTTACTTGTATTTAATTAAGCTTACACATCAGAAAGAACACAGACGCCGCCATGCCTTCCCCAAAGCCTCGCTGGCAACATCTATCCCCCACCCCTTGCATTAGAAGTTCTTAGACCTCTGTTTAGCTCCCCCACCCCTTGCATAAGAAGTTTTTTGACCTCTTTTTAGCTCCCACCCCCCTTGGATTAGAAGTTCTTTGACCTCTTTTTAGCTCCCACACCCCTTGCATTAGAAGTTCTTTGACCTCTTTTTAGCTCCCCCACCCCTTGCATTAGAAGTTCTTTGACCTCTTTTTAGCTCCCCTACCCCTTGCATTAGAAGTTCTTTGACCTCTGTTTAGCTCCCACACCCCTTGCATTAGAAGTTCTTTGACCTCTTTTTAGCTCCCACACCCCTTGCATTAGAAGTTCTTTGACCTCTTTTTAGCTCCCCCACCCCTTGCATTAGAAGTTCTTTGACCTCTTTTTAGCTCCCCCCACCCCTTGCATTAGAAGTTTTTTTACCTCTTTTTAGCTCCCCCACCCCTTGCATTAGAAGTTCTTTGACCTCTTTTTAGCTCCCACACCCCTTGCATTAGAAGTTCTTTGACCTCTTTTTAGCTCCCAAACCCCTTGCATTAGAAGTTCTTTGACCTCTTTTTTAGCTCCCACACCCCTTGCATTAGAAGTTCTTTGACCTCTTTTTAGCTCCCACACCCCTTGCATTAGAATTTCTTTGACCTCTTTTTAGCTCCTCCACCCCTTGCATTAGAAGTTCTTTGACCTCTTTTTAGCTCCCACACCGCTTGCATTAGAAGTTCTTTGACCTTTTTTTAGCTCCCACACCCCTTGCATTAGAAGTTTTTTGACCTCTTTTTAGCTCCCACACCGCTTGCATTAGAAGTTCTTTGACCTTTTTTTAGCTCCCACACCCCTTGCATTAGAAGTTCTTTGACCTCTTTTTAGCTCCCACACTCCTTGCATTAGAAGTTCTTTGACCTCTCCTTAGCTCCCCCACCCCTTGCATTAGAAGTTCTTTGACCTCTTTTTAGCTCCCACACCCCTTGCGTTAGAAGTTCTTTGACCTCTTTTTAGCTCCCACACCCCTTGCATTAGGAGTTCTTTGACCTCTTTTTAGCTCCCCACCCCTTGCATTAGAGGATCTTTGACCTCTTTTAAGCTCCCACACCTCTAGCATCAGAAGTTCTTTGACCTCTTTTTAGCACCCACACCTCTAGCATTAGAAGTTCTTTGACCTCTTTTTAGCTCCCACACCTCAAGTATTAGAAGTTCTTTGACCTCTTTTTAGCTCCCACACCTCTAGCATTAGAAGTTCTTTGACTTCTTTTTAGCTCCCACACCTCTAGCATTAGAAGTTCTTTGACCTCTTTTCAGCTCCCTTACCTCAAGCATTAGAAGTTCTTTGACCTCTCTTTATAGCTCCCACACCTCTAACATTAGAAGTTCTTTGACCTTTCTCTTTAGCTCCCACACTTCTAGCATTAGAAGTTCTTTGACATATATTTCCAGGTTCCATACTTTTAGCATTAGAGGGTCTTCGATCTATATTTTGAGGTGCCTTACTTCTAGCATTAGAGGCTCTCTATTTTTAGGTATCTTACCTCTGGCATTAGAGGCTCCTCTTCGCTGTTCTCTCCTGTCTTCTAGTTTTCAAGATCTTCTTTCATTTGATTATATGTTTCTTTCGAGATTTCATTGTCTCTTTTCCTTAGTTCGTCAGTGTCCTTCTAGATTTCAAAAGAGATTTCAGTGCCGTGAGTCTTCACTTCGTCAGATTCCTCAGGGAAATCGAAGGCATTTATTCTTTACCTATCTGGGCAACGAGTAAAGAGATGAATACTATCGTCTGGATATGTCCTTACTTCAATGGCGAATTTTGGGACAATCCTGTTGAAGAACTACACGTCACTCACCGTTCTGTTGAACCATTCTGCCACCATCCTCATTCCCCGCAATCCGTTTTTGCACCGATACAAAGCCTCGTACTTTTTCCAAGAGTTTCCTTGAGTAAGACATCGTCGCAAAAGCCCAAGGAAAGGCTCCTTCAAGGAAGATCCCGTGTCTTTCTATAGGTCGGGCGATATAAAACGAACGATCGGCAACTTCGGCAGCAACCAAAACCATCTGTAGTTGGTGTTCCGAAGACTTAACATATAATTCTTACCGGCAGCTTCCTATTCCACCAGAACGCGATCTCTGTGAGTTGAAATCCTTCTCCCAGTCATCAACTCATTTCCTCTTACTCCTATTGACGCGCAATTCCTGGATTAGATTTCGCCAGCTTCATACAGATCATCTGAGGTGTTGCAGGCTACGTTTGAAAAAATGATCAGGTCTTCAGAAGTCATTTGAAGCTCGGGCAGGAGTTGTTCAGTTCTGGAGTTATTCAGAAATTCATGTTAAGTATACGGCTATGTCCTTTGAAGACTTTTGGAAATTCGGGAAAGTATTCTTCCGAAACCGTTCTGAGATTCCGTTCTGGAGGCATTCAGAATTCCATGCTAAGTCTATGGCGATTTTTCTCAATCCATTTGGAAATCCGGGAAAGTTTTCTTCCGATACCGTTCTGAGATTCCGTTCTGGAGGCATTCAGAATTCCATGCAAAGTCTATGGCTATTTCTTCTGAAGTCATTTGGAAATCCGAGAAGATTTTCTTCCGAATTCTTTTAGGACTCGCGAAAAATTCCATTCTTGTTTTATAACAACAACAACAACAATAATAATAATAATAATAATAATAATAATAATAATAATAATAATAATAATAATGATAATAATAATAATAATAATAATAATAATAATAATAATAATAATAATAATAAACTACGTGATATGATTTATGGATTTGAGTTGAAAAGTTTTGAAGACGCTAAACGCTCAACTTTGCAGTTTGAAGGAAAATTTAAGATACCCGGACGAAGGGCGAAGGGTAATTGAGGTTTAAAGCAAACCGAATTGAAATAGTTGATTTCAGCTAAATTATTTCAAGTTTGGGATTTAGAACAATCTATTTCTGGTGCGAATCGATATATATATATATATATATATATATATATATATATATATATATATATATATAGATATATATATATATATATATATATATATATATATATATATATATATGTGTGTGTGTGTGTATACATGCATGTATATAAGCTTTTGCAGTATATGAATATTCTGTGTATATATGTATATTTATACGATGTATATATATATATACACAGACATATATATATACATACATATACAGTATATATAATATATACATACATATACATATATATAATATATATATACACACACACATATATATATATATATATATATACATATATATAAACTATATTAATATATTATATGAATACGATATATTTGCATGTACTGTACACACACACACACACATATATATATATATA
>NC_090769.1:29112488-29122488 GCF_036898095.1 Palaemon carinicauda
GAGAATTGGTAATGTTACTCCACTTTGTGAATGTGTTTATGGTAGCTCAAGTCCTACTGATTGCCGCCCAATTTTCATAACTCCCATATTATTTAAAGTTTTAGAACGTATTTTTACAAAACGTCTTAATAGGTTTGCTGAAGGTAATCATAGGTTCCCTAGTTTGCAATTTGATTTTCGTAAAGCTCTTGATTGTGGTCAGGAAGTTCGTATGATTGGCCTTGATTTTAGTGCTGCCTTTGACTGTGTTAATCATGATGCCCCTGTTTTCAAACTCAAGCAGTTGGGAGTGGGTGGGTCGTTTCTTAGCATCATTATTGGATTTTTAAGTAATAAATCGCAAAGAGTTGTTGTTGATGGGCACCATAGTGAGTATAGGAATTTGATATCTGGTGTTCCTCAGGGTAGTGTTCTTGGCCCATTACTTTTCAAACTATATACACATGACATGTGGTTTGGTCTAGAAAACAAGCTTGTTGCATATGCAGATGATGATACTCACTCTGCATCAATTCCATCTCATGAATGTAAATCTGGGGTTGCTGAATCCCTTATTAGAAATCTAGTTAAAATTAGTACATGGTGCAAATTATGGGGTATGAAGTTGAATCCTAACAAAACTCAACGTATGATTGTAAGTAGGTCAAGGACCGTGGCTCCTCAACATGTGGATCTCAGCATCGATAATGTTTCTTTAACTTTGTATGACTTTCAAAATTTTAGGTGTGATTCTTGACAGCAAATTTACTTTTTAGAAGCACATCAGGTCTGTCTTTAATTGCACAAAAAATTTGCTTACGGAGAAAGTCTTTCAAGATTTTCGGTGATCAATCTATTCTGAAGAAGTGTTTTAATTCTTTCATTTTATCTTGTTTCGAGTATTGTTCTCCTGTCTGGTCTTCAGCTGCTGATTTTCATCGTAATTTGGTGGACAGGAACTTACGGTCTTTGAAATTTCTTATTCCTGATCTAGATATTAATCTCCGGCACCGTCGTTCAATTAGTTCATTATGCATGTTGCATAAGATTTCTTATTACTCTGACCATCCTTTACATTCTGATCTTCCCGGACAGTTCCATCTTGTTAGTAATTCTAGCTATGCAGTTAATTCTAATAGTCTGGCCTTCTCCATCATGAGGCCCAATACTCCACAGTACTCTAGAATTTTTATTCCAGCTGTGACCAAGTTGTGAAATGATCTTCCTAATCGGGTAGTTGCATCAGTAGAACTTCAAAAATTCAAACTAGCAACAAATGATTTTATGTTGAACAGGCTTACATAAGTCCTTGTATTGTTTATATATCAAATATCTATTTTAATGTTAATTTTCTTTTAAATATTTTGTTTTAACTTTTCATTACTTCTTATATCGTTTATTTATTTCCTGATTTCCTTTCCTCACTGAACTATTTTTCCCTGTTGGAGTCCTTGGGCTTATAGCATCATGCTTTTCCAACTAGGGTTGTAGCTTAGCTTGTAATAATTAATAATTAATAATTAATAATTGATAATTAATAATTAATAATTAATAATTAATCATTAATCATTAATCATTAATCATTAATAATAATGGAGTCGCTTAAGCATTAGCACGGCGAGAAATGTAACGCCCTTTAGAACATAGAATCTCTCCCCTTTTTGGATTTTATTTATAAGAGCTTTGTGCAAATAGAAATGAATTTACGCAGTTAATCCTTTTTATAACATTTTAGCACGGGAGAGAATAGGAAGGTACGCATATCCATTCAACTGACAAGGCTACTTTTTAATATATTAAGCAAAATGAAAATGAGCATTCGAGTCGCAGACAATCTGAGCTGTGAATATCTCTCTCTCTCTCTCTCTCTCTCTCTCTCTCTCTCTCTCTCTCTCTCTCTCTCTCTCTCTCTCTCTCTCTCTATATATATATATATATATATATATATATATATATGTATGGGGTATAAAATTTTATGCATATATATATGTATATATATACCATATATATATATATATATATATATATATATATATATATAATATATATATAATATATATGTATATTATATATAATATATAATGTATAATATATATATATATATATATATATATATATGTATATATATACATATATATATATATATATATATATATATATATATATATATATTATATATATATATATATATATATATATATATATATATATATATATATATAGATAGATAGATAGATAGATAGATAGATAGATAGATAGATATATGTTGACTTTAATGCTTATGTTCATTTTGCTTCATATGTTAAAGCAGCCTTATCAGTTAAATGGAGATGTGAACATAGTTCTCCCTTTCTGAGTGGGGATACCTTAACGTGGTGAAAGGGTTTGTGATTGGTATGGTAGCAAAGCTGTAGTGTACTAGTCAGGAACATCCGTACTATGTTGGTTTGCTGTAAACGGTTAGACAAGTCTTCCAATATCACCAATCCGCTGTGGTCAGCGTGCTGATGAAAATTGGCCAAACTGCAGACATGAATAAAGACATTTTTGAGGCCTTTGTCCTACAGTGGACTAGAAATGGCTGCAATTGTTGTTGTTGTTGTTGTTGTTGTTGTTGTATATATATGCATATATATATATATATATATATATATATATATATATATATACACTGTATGTATATATATATATATATATATATATATATATATATATATATATATATATATATTAATTTATATATAAATATATGTATGAATGTATAAATATATCTAATATATATATATATATATATATATATATATATATATATGTATATATATATATTGTATGTATATATATATATATATATAGTATGTATATATATGTATATATATATATATATATATATATATATATATAAATTATATATATATATATATATATAAATATATATATATATATATATATATATATATATATATAGTATGTATATATATATATATATATATATATATATATATATATATATATATATATATATATATATATGTAATATGGGATGAACGAAGTAAATTAGAATCAAACTTCACTGATATGAAGATTTCAGTGCATTTACAAGTATTTATTAAGGCGATTTGAGCAAAGTAAACGAACACAGAAAAGCATAGAGACTTTTGTTAGAACTCCAGTGTAATCCCCTGTTTTTATGAAGATTATTTCATCGCGGATAAAAACAGGTCGGTGTTTTACGCTGAACCGACAAATGATTTCGGATTAGGAGGAATATTCCAACATTTAATTCCCCTTTTTGTTCCCGGAAATGAAATGCGCGATTTAATGAGGTACTTACTATTCAAATACATAAATATTAATGGCTATTTAGTATGCCCAGTTTATGTATAAAATATTTCACAAAAGAATCCCGGGAAAAAACGATAGCTTTTATTTTCTATATCTCTATTTTGGTGTATCAATGTTAAGAGATTTTATTTTTCCAATTTGTTAATAGTATTATTTTCATTTAAGTTATTGGGGCTCGAGTGATGAAGAAATAATGGAGTTCTTATTCTGATAGTGTAGTGCCATTATGAACTTGAGAGAGAGAGAGAGAGAGAGAGAGAGAGAGAGAGAGAGAGAGAGAGAGAGAGAGAGAGAGAGAGAGAGAGAGAGAGAACAATATCAGTATTTTTTTTTAGTTGATAGGGAAGATGGGTGAAAGAAGAGTAAGGACAGTTAATTAACTAATCATGGTAAGCAATAGTTAGGTATTACTATGAGTAATGTGAAGCGTTGTTTACCCAACTTTTTATTTATAAAAAAGTATTTTTTCAATAAAAGAAAAAGAGAGATTATGCACTAATATAAACTCCGGTAAAGGGCTGATTAAAAAAAAAAAAAAAGTAATTTTACCTTCATTGCATCTGTTTAAGTCAAGTAGAAATTAAATCCTTAAATTGAAAGCAAGATAGTGTGTGCTTGTAATACAGTATTACAGTTTGACCTGAGAAGGAAAGGCGTCAAATAGAGTGATAATGAAAATTTCATTTGTTGCAATTTCCAGGAAATTTTTGTTTTTCTTGATTTAAATACTTGAAGATTTCCACTCCAGCATTAATCTAAGCTGCTTAAGATAGCTCTTCATTGTTTATATCTTTGTGGAGAAATTCATCTATTCTATATTTTGTAGCAACGAGAACAATGATAATAATGATTAAACTCAATGTTGTATTTCACTTATCCGTTTTTATCTTTGTTCTCTTTGAACTATGATCTCATCTCGGACAGCAACACAATGCATTCTTAGAGCTATTTTATGTTCCCCACACTAAATTCCATTTCCATTATAACCGTGTATTGAGATGGCAAGTATTATGCCACAATAACTCACGTATATTGTCACTTTTATTGCTCGGAGAACTAGCGTTAACCTTTGGTTGTTAATGTATCACGCTTTTACAACAACCGGATAATTGCAGTTACTTGTTATAGCCGAGCGAGTCCTGTAAAACGGGGTTTACACTGTCGAAAAATTCGTCAAACTCGGTTGTCGAACCTACTTGTCAAACGGTTCGAAAAGGTGGAGTCTGTCACAAATGCATAAGGTTTGTGGACAATGAAGCTCCGCCCACAAAAATCAGGCAAGAACAGACTTTCTTTGATCCGTTCGACAAAGGTGTTCGACAACCTTATACTCCGTTCACACGTTCGAACATCATTTCAAACACTTGTCTGTCGAAGCGCGTTCGACAAACCATTCGACCGTGTAAACCCGCCTTAATAGAACCACTTCGTGACTGAAAAATTTGCACGGGAGAACTGACATTGAATTTAGTTTGTGCAAAGGTGGCTAAAACAGATCATGATGTCGACTGAGGGGAATTTTAATATGTTTCTTTCGATTTTGTAGATAATCTTGCATTTGCATGGTCGTAGATCGATCCCAGCCCAGGATCTAGAGTTTAAGCTTTTTACTAGAGAGGCCACTGCTGTGGTTGGGCACCATCGTGGAGGATTGGGCTTGCCCGGCCGACGTTCTGGTGATAATCTATTCTGATGAAACTGGAACTGAAACAAGACACGTTTATCTTATGAAAGTATAATAGGAAAAATAACAACCTGGATGATAGAAATCGATGATGTGCATTTTAGGAAAAAAAGTAAATTTCAAATAGAATTTATAGAAAAACACCTTAAAGGCTATAGATAAATAAGATAGGGCTCTCAGAATAGAACAATAAATAGTTTACTATAAATTTGAAAAATATTAGCGGCACAATAGGTAAACCTTAATTCAAGGGAGTTATAAGGAAATAGATTCTGAAATTACAGATGCCCATTGCTAGGTTTTAAGAAAAATAGCGTGAAAGAGATTAGCATTTACCAGTGGTTTCTCTCCCCACCGTATACACAACTCTCTCTCTCTCTCTCTCTCTCTCTCTCTCTCTCTCTCTCTCTCTCTCTCTCTCTCTCTCTCTCCATTTAACCCCTGAAATGCCCCCAAATGCTTCGAATAACTTAAGCTTTCGGATCGCGTTATATCGCCTTTAAAATTCCTCCAAGTTTTCTCATTGTATCGAACCGTTCTCCCTCCGTGTGTGTGTGTGTGTATTCTTTGTTGTTTTAATACGTTATTGAAACAAATTAAGTGAAATTAACTGTAAAGATATGTTTTTATATAAAAATCAAGGAATAACGAAAAGGATTTTTTTTTCTAAAATATCAGTACATTTTATGCATTTGATTAATTGAGTAACTGCAAATTCATTACAACAGTTCTTGGAGAAACATCATATACACCCCCCCCCCCCTCTCTCTCTCTCTCTCTCTCTCTCTCTCTCTCTCTCTCTCTCTCTCTCTTTCTACTTTCATATGCGCTTTCGCTTTCGATGTTTCCGGTTATTTTCGTAACGAAATACTGTAGTAGTGTTAATACGGAGAAAAGACAAGTGTAATTAAAACTACGTTATGATAGGTATTTGCCCCCCCCCCCCCCCAAGTCCCGGTGTAGATCTTCATAGGGAAAGGACAAATAATGGATAGGATGCTCTCTTTGTCAAGTGTTTATTACAAAGAGAGTCTATAGATATTAGAGTCAGCGATGAATGTGTAAATGAAATGCTATGGCTCTGTCCGGAGTGTATAAGCGTTATGAAACTATCATAGAAAATATAGGGAAATATGGAAATGAAAATCACACAATATGGAGAGGAGAGTGACTGTTTACTCAACGAATCATCTTTTTTTTCCATTGTCAAAGTTATAGACATCATGAAAAGGATTGCAATTGTAAACTGATGATAAAGACTGTGAAAAATGTGCAGGGAACCACAACATCAAGGAATGCAGTCCACAAGGAGCAAAATGTATAAATTATCATCATCATCTTCAGCCGTTGCTAGTCACTGACAGACAAAGGTTTTAGAAAGGTCCTTCCACACGCGTTTGTTTATGGTTTATCTATAGCAGTCTATACCCGCAAATTTTCTTAGTTCGTCAATCCATCGTCTTCACTCCCTTCCCCTGCTTCCTTAACAATATCTAGGGATTCATCCTGTTATTCTTAATGTCCATCTACTATCTGCCATTATCATTTTATATAATGCTCATGTCCATGTTAGAATATCCACTTTAGTTTGCTCTCCTATCCTTGTTACTCTATTTCTGTGTCTTAGTGTTAATCCCATCATTATTCTTTCCATAGCTCTTTGAGTTGTAACTAGCTTATGTTCTAAAGGCTCCAAGTTTCTGATGCATAAGTAAATACTGGTAGGACCAACTGATTAAATACTTTTCTTTTCAGAGTAAGTGTCATTTTTCTTTTTATAATCTCATTTGTTTACTAAAAGCTCTCCATCCCAGGAAAATAAATACTGGGATTTTAGGAAACTAAGAAAGTGAACGCTGGGGTTTTAGGAAACCAGAAAAATTAATGAGGAGGTTTTAGAAACCAGGAAAATAAATGCTTGGATTTTAGGAAATCAGGAAAGTAAACACTGGGCCTGTATGAGTATTTATATCAGCGTTTGCAAAACTTTAGTTGGTTTCAATCCCTTTTTTATGCTCTATCAAGCTCATACTTTTAACCATTGATATGAAATGGGAAAATTCCTAAGGTTGACAACACTGGTTGTAGGCCTAATATTTTTTGTAAAATAATTGTCATCTAAGAATGAAATGACACGCATATACAGTGTAACCATGTAATTTTATTATTTTATGTTAAAAGTAGTTATGGTATGTTGAAATTAATATAAAAGTAATTACTACATAATCTCAGATGTAAGGACATTGGCACATTCATTTTCAGAGTTACGCAATTATGGGGACGTCAGAGTATAATAAATTTTCAAAGAAAATTAACTTTTAACTCTTTCGAATCTATCCTTCAGGACCAAAGTCCCAGATTATGTAAATCTTGAAGAGTTCGATAGTCATTTAGAAGATTCGAGGCATATTTGGATAATCCGTCAGCATACAAACAGTTATATACTATAGAGATAGCAGTATGCTTTGTTGTAAATTATCAGCTGGAATCAATGAATAAGGACAAATGTGGCAACCTGATTTTATTTGATCTTAGTGCTGCTTGTGACACAGTTATGCAGAAACTACTACTACTAAATGATTTAAGACCCATTTGGATTAATGATGAGACTTTTTGGTATCTAATAGATTACTTGTTGAACAGAAACTATCATGTATGAATTGGAAATCCTATTCATCATTTGAACCATTCAGGAGAGGAGTTCCCCCAAGGAAGTGCTCTAGGCCCAACCATATTTTGTATTTATGCTGTTGGTCTATTAAAAGTATTATAGAAGCATATGAAGTAAAGTTAAAGCTATATACGAAGGATACTTAATTTTACTTCTCCATAAATGTCATTGATGTATAGCGAGAATTTAAACCACTTTCATACGCGCGTTAGAGAATTGATGGAAATTAAACAAGACTAATTGGAGACAAAACCGAGTTTATGATAGGAAAAAAAATTAAGAAACGTTGATGACATCCAAAGGACTATTATTGATAACTGCGTAAGAAGTTACAAAACATAATATAAAAAGGAAGCAAGATTTGAAAAAAAAAATGTGTTCCACCCGAGGAAGGATTACTTCTAAGGATATAACTAAACTGACTATCTATTAAAGATAGAATCAGTTTTAAGTTATCAGAACTAGACGTCCAAAATATTTAAGAGAATTGCTGCACATCGTCCAGCTAACTAATCGTGTAGACATGACACTAGTTAATGATGGCTTGAATTATTAAAGCTAAAAGGCACCGTGACTGTGGGTTCTAGAAATTTTAAATATGCGGCCCCGAGATTGTAAATTATACTTGGCTCCCATTTGTTATCAGAAAGACTTTCAAGAAGTTAAAGGTTTTTTCTTTTTTTTCCAAATGTTATGACACCCTAAGTTTAAAAATGATCAAGGTTTACGCTTTAATATTCACTAAATACTTAAGAATCTACACACACACACACACACACACACACACACAAAATTGATAGGTCCTGCAGGGCGCAGGACTTTTCCGTGTCTGAAAAGGTCAGGAAAACCTCTCTTAAATGTGAAAGTAAAGAGACATCTAACCTCAACGAAAAATAAATCTACGGACTGTCAATGCTATTTTTCATTTATCAATATAGGAGAAAAAGAAAAAGATTTTTCATATTTCATGGTTTCACAACTGAACTCTTAGGGAGTGCTGTAGTTAAAATAACAGCTGAAAATTAATGCAAGACCTTATTTTATATGGTATAAATTTACGAATCTCCCATACATATTTTACTTTAAAAACAGAGAGAGAGAGAGAGAGAGAGAGAGAGAGAGAGAGAGAGAGATTCCCTTTAAGAAATATTACATTGAATCAATACATAAAAACTTTATCATTGGTTTCAGTGGGGAAATGAAACCGGAGATAAAGTATATACGAGTGTCAATCTCATTATCAAATTAATTTTTCAGTGTGCGCCTATTGCACGGCTCTTGGCTAGAAAGACATACCACCACTTGAAGACATAACTTTCTTTGTTTTTCATTGTCGACGATATTATTTGGTTTTTTTATTTCGACAGTTGTGATTCTAAGAAATATGTTGAGGTTAATAAGAAAAAATAAACTGGACATGTTTAAAATGGAATTTCTTCAATTTGAGCTTATAACATTGTATTCAGTTTTATTTTTATAACTTCTTCAGTGACACTTATTAATCTAATGAAAAAGCAGACTTTAGTCGAAAAATTTAATTGCAAACTTTTGAAACTGACAATTCCTTAAATGTGTCTCAGAAACTATAAAAAAATCGTTTAGGAAAATATATATAATGCCTTAAATTTGCCTTTTTTTCTGTTAATCTCTAGTCATAGTCTCTCCCCTGCTTTCCAAAGTCCCGTACGGGAATAGTGCAGTCAGTGCACCTCACGCCATGCACTGTAGGTATTACTAAAGGGTCTTTAGAAGGCCCATTCAACCTTTAGCTGCACTCACCTTTTAGCCTTCTACCATATTTCCATTTCCACTTATCTGTTTGTAGTGTCTTTAAGGTCATTTTAAGGTCTCCCTTTTGTAAATTATTTTCCTCAATTTTGTATTTCACATCTTCCAAATATTAGATTTCACTCATTCATAAAGCAAAATTTTCGTTTGCATCTACATTTTCTTATGTCTGCATTTATTTTTTATATCTTTAGATCCTTTATATCCAAATGACTTGCTTATAAAAACCCTTCTTATCATAATTTTACTTTTTACTTCAATATTTTCAAAAGCATTCCAAAAACACCCATTTTATTCATTTTCTTTTTATGCACAATACACCATTTAATCAGAAAAGCATTCTGAGTGCAGACCTCCGCCACGGCAGCTTATTTCTCGAAACAAGCTTGCCTTTCCCAGGATCAATTTAGACCGTATGCGTATTTGAAGTTTGTGTGACAACCATGTGCGAACTTGGAGTTAAGGTCAGGGTTAATTCGGTCGACCTCTTGCTCGACCTTGACCTTGACCTTTGACCTTTGACCTAGGACTTTAAA
>NC_090769.1:29129988-29134988 GCF_036898095.1 Palaemon carinicauda
TATATATATATATATATTATATATAGATAGATAAATGTATATACTGTATATACAGTAAATATATATATTTATATATATACATACATAACATATATATATGTATATATATATATATATATATATATATATATATATATATATATATATATATATATATATATATATATATATATATATATATCTAAAGAGAGAGGGACGAAAGGTAAAGAAAGAACTCTTTGTAAAGTTGAAACGAGGTCCAGCCAAGAACAGCAATAATTATTCTAAATGTGTGCTCCAGTCGCTTACCTGGTCTTTTTTGCTCCTCGTCCCTCCTGGCTCCCCTTAAAACTTCAACTTCAAAAAGCCACTAAACTCAAAGACAATTTCAATTCGAAAGTTCTCACAGTATGAGAATGAGCCGGGAGTCCAACTCAAAAGGAATTTTCACGACTCTGTGGTTCCGCATCGGAAATGTTTAAAACTCAACTTCACTACCACTCTCTCTCTCTCTCTCTCTCTCTCTCTCTCTCTCTCTCTCTCTCTCTCTCTCTCTCTCTCTCTCTCTCTCTCACCAGGGGTACCGTTATTGTGTGTCTGTTCCACTTTCACTCTCCTGTTTACCTGCAAGGGAGAATGTCGGTGAAAGATGATGGAAAAGTAATGTAAAAATATGAAAATAAAAATAAAATAAAAACTTGGAAACTTTCTTAAAATGAGTGTGGTGGAAACTGATGATATTTTTATCTTTATTCTTTTTTTATTAAGCTAATTTGGTTTTCGTTGAAATTATTTGAGGTATCTGACAATAGAAGGACTTCTTTAAGTTTTGAAGATGAACAGAAAGTCAGATAATTATTCTTTTAAAGTAAAAAAATAGATTAAATATAGTTTTAATTCTATTAAGAATGTTAGATTAAGAAAAAAAAACTGAAAAAATATCCAATATCGAATATAAGAATATAATACGACTACTGCAATATGGAAATGGAAAATAAGTAACATTCTGTGATAAGGATGCTATAATAAGAAACAAAATAAAAACAAAATACGTAGCGATTAAAAAAGCAGTATTTAGAAATAAATATGAAAGTAGATACAAAAAAAGTTACACAAAACTTACAAATCACAAAATGAAATATAAGAATGACCTGATCGGAATATATGAAAATAGAATCAGTGAAAAGAGGTTATAAATGAGAAACAGGGAAAAGCATATCTTAAATGAAACTGTAACAATTAATAATTAGATAAACTTGGAAGTTAAATTAAGAGAAACAAATACGGTAGATTATGAAAAGAAAAACGAAAACAATAACAGTGTATGTATGTATCTTACCGAGAAAATAACAATCTTTGATTAAATGTAAAAAGGAACTGAAGGAAGTGTTGGAAACGGAAAAAAAACCATTGAAGTAAAAAAAAAAAAAAAAAAAAAAAAATATGAATATAAAAAAAATATTGAAGCAAAAAAAAAAAAAAATAAAAAAAAAAAATACAATGAAAACTGAAGAAAGTATGAAGAATGGTAATGCAAAATAGAAATAATTTGTTCGTATGTATATTTTGAGTACGAATGTGGAAATATTGGAAAAAAAATATATATATCATAGGAAGCTGAGAGAGAGAAGAAAAATACCAAAATAGATAGGCGATGCAACGCCAAAAACATGGACTTTATCTGATCCTGGAAATACAAAACTTAAAAGATTTCAGAAAATCCTCTGGATTGACAAATACTCGCCAAGGAAGAAATGACGAAAAATCAGAGTGAAAAACATTGATATAAGTAAACTTACAAAATGTGAACTATTCGATAGACAATATTTTGGATTATTCTTACAATGTAAGAAAGAATTATGAATATCTGACTACCAAACTGGCTATTGAATATGAAAGCATGAATAAAACATTAAACATTGTATGGCTTCAAGGATATGAAAAGAGTAGGAATTTAGAAAACTAAAAAACTGTTTGCAAAATATCGGCTAATTAGAGAATGGACCAATTTTAGACAGGCAAAAAAAAAAAAAAAAAAAGTTAATAACAATAAAACGAGGTTTGTTGAATCAGTAGAACTTCAAAAGTTTAAACTCGCACCAAATGTATTTGTGTTGAATAGGCTTACATAAGTACTCTTATAGTTTATATATAAATTATCTTTTTTAATGTTGTTAATGTTTTTAAAATATTTTATTTTAATTTTTCATTACTTCTTATATTGTTTATTTATTTCCTTATTTCCTTTCCTCACTGGGTTATTTTTCCCTGTTGGAACCCTTAGGCTTATAGCATCTTTATTTTCAAACTAGGGTTGTAGCTTGGATAATAATAATAATAATAATAATAATAATAATAATAATAATAATAATAATAATAATAATAATAATAATAATAGTAATATTATTATTATTATTATTATTATTATTATTATTATTATTATTATTATTATTAGTTAAGCTACAACCCTAGTTGGAAAAGCTAGATGCTATAGTATAAGCGCCAAGGGCTCCAATAGGGAAAAAATAGCCCAGTGAGGAAAGGAATTAAGGAAATAAATAAATGATGAGAACAAATTAACAATGAATGATAGTAATAATGTGATTACACAAAATTATCAACAAATTAATAAGAAAAGCACTAAAGCATGTGCAGACATGCAGAACAAATGCAGAATCCCAGCAATGACTACGTAACTAGTAACTATGTATGTACTGTATGTTGTGGCAAACTCGAATGATGTTTGACATTTCATGGAGCGCAGTAATTAATATTTCATTTGCATGGAATATTTACTTACAAAAAGAATTATTTTTTTTTTTTTTTTATAAAAGCAAATGCAAATATGCATTTTATGTATGTCAAAACAAAACGTGTAAATATAGCTATTATGAACATCATTATTAACGGTATCAAGAATTTTATTTTAAATTATACTTTGAACTATGTATGTGTGAAAATGATTATGTTTATGTATCTGTTGTGACAATTTAATCATAAGAATTATCATATATAATTTCATTGCATCGAGTAAAATATATCTCTCACACACAGACAGACAGACACACACAAATATATATATATATATATATATATATATATATATATATATATATATATATATATATATATATATATATATATATATACACACACACACACACACATATATATATATATTTATATTTATATATATATATATATACACATACATATTTGTACATATATATATATATATATATATATATATATATATCTTCATCAGCCGTAACTAGTCTACTGCAGGACAAAGACCTCAGACATGTTCTTCCACTCCCATCTGTTTATGGTCTTTCTATGCCAGTCTGTACCTGCACATTTTCTTAGCGCGTCAATCCATCGTCTTCTCTTGCTTCGCTTACTTCTTTTACAATCGCTAGGCACCTATTCAATTATTCTTGATGTCCATCTATTGTCTGTTATTCTTATTATATGTCTTGCCCACGCCCATTTCTTTAGCTTGTTGCTATTTCCTTGTCTCTTAGTGTTATTCCCATCATTTTTATTTCCGTAGCTCTTTGAATTGTAGCTAGTTTATGTTCTAGGGCTTTAGCAAGGCTCCAGATTTCCGATGCATAAAGGTGGAATCACACTCATTTCTTCCTCGAGGTTTTCGCCAACCTTCAGCCGATTATAGCGAGCGAAAGTATTGTAGCGTCGCAATACGATCTTGCAGTTCTAGGAGCAAATAGGAAAATGTTAGACGAAACAGATCAGCTGATATCATCATTTCATCCAGAAATTTTTTAACTGTTGCAATAATATGTATTACCGGTATATTACGTGAATTGAAGTATTCTACAACGACCACAGGATGGACAAAGCAGATTTTTATTATCTCTTGAGGCTTGTTGGACCCAAGATTGCCAAGCAAGAGCACGTTCTATTTGCAGCCGCCATCGTGTGTGTTTACATCTGACGTCATGCTCGCGGTTTATACGCGTAGCTTCCCGTCCAGTCGGGAAGCCAATATCTCCAGCAACACCCTCGCGTGCTATCCATTTTGGCCAGCAACGGCTCGCTGCTGTTGAAAAAAAAAGCCTATTGTGATTCCAGCTTTAGTTAATACCGGTAGGACTATATGATTAAAAACTTTTCTTTTTACAGAATGTGGCATTTCACTTCAAATAATACAAACACACACACACACACACACACACACATATATATATATATATATATATATATATATATATATATATATATATATATATATATATATATGTATGTATATATAAATGTATATATATATATGTGTGTATATATAAATATAAATATATATGTGATATATAATGTAATATATATATATATATATATATATATATATATATATATGTATGTATATATTTATATATATATATATATATATTTATATATATATTCATATATATATATATATATATATATATATATATATATATATATATGTATATATATATATATCTGTGTATTATAATCGGAAGTATCAGCTCTATAATATGCGTGGTCTTGCTCTGCATTGGTAATACTAATTTAAAGCACTCCTATCGCAACGTTCCTTTCACTCCCACTAGCCAGTACATTCTCTCTCTCTCTCTCTCTCTCTCTCTCTCTCTCTCTCTCTCTCTCTCTCTCTCTCTCTCATACATACACATACATATACATATACACGTATATGTGTCTATGTATATACTCTGACCTATCTTTTAACTCATATTAATGCTTCGGTTTGTATTCATCTTATCTCTTCCAGTGAAGCGGCAATTGTTACGTACAAAGTCTTTAAGGGACTCACCTTTGCTTTGGCATTTAAAGAATGAATATTACAGTGACTGGTCAATTTTTTCAGTGCACTCTCCTGATTGTGCAGTTGTGTGTACATATCTTCAAATATTTTGAAACGTGTGGTAGTGACTGTTCATTCTAATAGACATACTAGCAAGCAATTATAAATAACACATAATCTTGCTAATATTTCACCTGTTATAAAGTTAAGACATGAA